>NC_056739.1:764419171-764541671 GCF_019279795.1 Protopterus annectens | reverse complement strand
TTTAGGCTGCACACATGCTACACAGTGTACTGCCACTCCTCCGGCACAAGCTACAGTGACCATGTAGGACAGCTTAGGTTTGCAACTGGTCATCATGGTAAAACTCCTCACTATTTACCCCTGGCACTCTTCCTTGACTAGAGTTCACTTAGCAGCTATCTGTAATACAGTTAAATGTGATTTGATGATACTCATTTTCCTATTAGTATATTGGAAAAAGTCTGAAATAAACTCTCCCACAGTGCAAGGTGCATCCCAATCTGGCAGGCCTTCAATGATGGATTATAAAAAGATGCAGTAATCAAATGTAGTTTTCAGTGTAATATAATTTAATTCTTAATACAATATTTTCTGAGTGAGCTTAAATGTTTAATGTATAGCCTCTGATTCTTCAGTTATTATTTACAGATAATTTGTATATCTCAGTCACTTACAATTCTGTGGTAACTGCCTTTTAAGCAATCTGTTCTCTAAACAGAAGGATTCTAGATGGCATATACACTGTTGTGCATTTGTATAATCTGATCCAGTTTTCTAGGTGGCAAATTATTAAGCTTAACATCTAAAATTGTTGAAAATCTGATTACACTTTGTACCCCTTTAAAGTGCAATCTCTTTGTATTTTAAACTCACAACACTTTTGGATGTTTGCATTTTGATGTTTCTGAACCAAGAAAAAGAATCCAACAATTATTACTTGCCTTTCATTACTGAAGCTTTTCTCCACAGGATTCCACTAAAAATAGCATATGTTGTCTAGACATTCCCAGTTAACAAATAATGAAATTAATCAAAGTGCATAATCTAAATAAGTGGTTGTTGCTAACATCAGATAAAGATATTAACTGCCTTCAAAAGCAGTTCATATCACCAGCAAAACTACACAAACTTTTTGATCTATGAAATTAAAAACAGACTATGCAATGCAGTGCATTAAGGGTCTTCCTTATAGGAAAACAACAGCTGTTTTTGCATAACATGTAATGGGAGGCAGCCATAAGTGCTGCACAAATGGTTGTTAACATTATCTAATTACCTGGTACTCCCACTGGCAGGGAAACTGTACACAAACTAGCTTCATTATGTACAAAAACACTCACTAAGGGAATCAAAATCTGAGTCTCACAAACACATTTAGTCATTTTCAGACTGATCATTTAGCAAGTATGTCTATCAAACTGTGACCAGAAAATGTCATAAATACCATAGAAGCAATAGCATCCTAGCATTCAGGAAACCACGGAAATCTAGCCAGTTTTGGGGAGTTAATGTATAAGACACAGCCTTGATAATGCAATATAGTTTATTGGCAGTGCATTAATAAACTCAGGTGATTTTGATAGATACTCTTTTCATTCACCTACATTTTGTTCAAGAAATTAAACCTTTTACTTTATTTTATATTATACTTGCTGAAGCAGAGTATGACTGCTAATTCACTTTATCAGTACACGGATTTGGCTATAGAACAGCACAATACACACTACATGTGTACAATGGGTCAATTAATGCAAAGTGAAATAAATAAACGTTTGTGTTTATGATGTATATTGTACAACCTTTGGTCTGTAGATACAAGCATTCAGAAAGGGTTGTATTTAACTTGAGGAGATAGTGCATTAGTTAAAAAATGTGCATTACAACTCCTGTGCAACCTTGGATATGGCAGTGCTTCTAAATGACAGCAGCTGAACTATAAATATTTGGCATGGCTAAATGTGTGTTATGAGATGGTTAATATGCATCATACTTCATTTTAAGAACTCTAGCAGCTGTGAGGACAAAAGTGATATTCCAGTATAACAGCTCAGCTCTTAGCACAAAGTACTCGTGTCATCTTCTTACAGTGAATATGCAGCAATCTGAGATTTCTTTTCTTCTGCTGTTCTACATTCCCTTCCTTGCTGACTCTCTCCCAGGCTGTTACATACCAAGTCAGCAAATCAAAGGCTTCAGTGAAGGCAGTGACACTGTTGTTGCTGGAACCTTTCCTCTTCATTTTGGCATCGAAGTTTCTGAAAGCACCTTCACAGCACTACCTGGGCTTGCCCTTTGCACTTCGTGAGTAACACCCAATACATAGTCTCTAACACTTATGACCTGATAAAATCAGTCTTTTTGCAATATTTCATTTTGTATTATTATTTTTGCACTGTTCTGACCCAATGTATGAATATCTTCTGTGTAAATAACATAGGGAACTTCAAAGATGAGAGCACTGTTTGGTCATAAAGGCACAATCCAAGTGATGAAATCAGAACTTCCCCCATCACAGGTGAATATGTAACTTATTCACACCACTGCTATGGTATATTATTATTATTATTATTATAAAATGCAATTACAAAAATATAGTTTCATGGCACCTAACCCTTGTCATTTTCTACCTGTTTTAATTAGCGAAGTCAGAAGACATGCTAGGGGTACACTATGCCTTGCATACTGATGACTGTGGTTATTTATATGCATCTTTTCACTGAAGTACACTTTCTGCCACTTGTCATGGTGCTGCTACAGTTAATGTGCTGATGGATTAAAAAGTTAAGCCCTCTACAGTGGTAAATCGTATCATACATATTTATTTATAGACCTGATAAGCAGGTGACTCCAATAACTTTTACAGCTTCAAGCTAAGCCAAAGACAGTGCATTCTTTACAGAGCAAGCATGTAGGATAATTTCTGTACAGGGGATTCTGTAGTATAAATGCACAATATTTAGGTAGCAGATGTTCAGGTATTCTGAACATTTTATGAAGGGATGAACAGCACAGAATAAAATAAGAGTGTTTTTTTCACAACTTTAAATAACACAATTTGTATTCAGATAGTTAGTGTGTTTTTTTTAGGGCTGGGGTTCTAAGTTACAAGAGACATTGAAGGTCTTTTATATCTGGGTAGAGTGACTTCTCAGACCACAGGGGCTATCTTTATTTTTATTTATTTATTTATTTTATTTTACATTTGTTAACCGGGAATATCTCTGTGGAAGCAAGTGCAAATAGGGTTCATAAAGTATAAAGGTACCCTGTTTGGGGAGAATGTGTAAGAGTAGTGTTGGGGTAAGGCAATTCATTTGTATGGCAGTGGTGGGAGGGAAGTTAAGGTTAGATTTCCTTTACAGAACTGTGTTATATCTGTTAAGTAGCAAGCATTCATGAGTTCTGGATCCACACTATTACTAAGTCAGCAAACTTGACTCAAAGCTTTTTGGAGCACATCAGAAATGTGAGAGCTGGAGAGAGCAGGAAGTGATAGTGACTATTTCAGACCAGGAATGAGTATACTTTGCCTGTAGATATCTATGTTTCAGAGGAGAGGAAGCTTGTAAGACACCAGATGATTCAGAGCTCACTGAGAACACTGGGGAAAGGAGTCTGTGTGGTGGTGAAAGTCAACCATGGAATTAAGAACACACAAACATATATCTAGACCAACTGACGCGAGATGGTGTTCCCAAAAAAGAATAGAAATGTGAAGAGGAGACATGGAAAAAAGTAATTATTACCAAGAATATAGCATCTTCAGAAAAGCTGAACAGGTGAATTTAAAAAAAAGAATCATACATTTAGTTGCAGTCACATGCTGTAGTAATGCACAGTGTCTATAGATTTCATTACTTTTAAGAATGAGCAGATGACTTATACAGTGAATCATTTTGATGTAAAGGAGGTCACTGGAAAGGGTGTTGTTGAAAAGAAAAGAGGAGAGTAGGACTGAGAATAGAACCATGGCAGATCTCTGAATTAATTAGGAATGGTGAAGACAGAGAATTCCTGCAGAAAACTTCTATAAGCATATTTAAAAAAAAATAAAACATCATGACACAGTTTCATCTGAAAATCCTATATTAAACCATTTTCGCAGTAAAAAAAAATAAATAAGTGCTTATGTGAGCCCAACAGTGACTCATGTAGTGAGATAATTATTCCCTATATTAAGGAAAATAAAGTGAGTGGCTTATCAACTTGAAGTGCTGGCTCCTGTATTGTATAGTGATATATTAACTACTTTACAGACCCCTGCACAAGAGGTGAGTATAAATAACTCCATTTTTCTCAGTTCCTTTTAATTTTCAGTGGCTTGTTTTTTTTTTAATGTTAGCTACTGCATCTTTTCACTTCGGTTAATATTCGAAGCACATTTTTTGTGTTTTTTCTTTCTGACAAAACTGATAGTTTTACCATGTGGCCAGCTGTTTTACTTATGTGATGTTCTAGTTTTTACCTTCATATTGTGATTTAATAACACGCCTTACTTTAAAATGAAGTTTTATTTGACTTATTGCTACATAGGCACTAAACATTACTGGCAGGGGTACTAGAAAACAGAAATAACATCTGTTGTAATGTTCTACAACCTGTGTTTAAGGAGTAGAAGTTATTGGCATCTCAGATGCAGTGCAGTACTGACTGAACAAATGACTGCTTCCTAATTTTTTGTGACAGGCAGATTTCAAGCTAACTGTATTCCAGTTACCAGTCACAGTACAGTTTTCCTTGCTGTGTTTTTTTCAAGGTTCCCACTAATTCAGAAATGTAGCATAAATGATCGGTGAACCTGCCTCAATGCTCTGTTTGTTTATGAGCTACCAGGTAGCAAGATTAATATACCCTACCTGCTAGTTGTGCAGTTCTGAATAATGCTAACCAGTGAGGTTAATAAGTATGTATATCATTTATAGTTTCATTGCGAGGACGGGTCCCTGACAGGACTATATAGCACAACATTTTGTCAGCTCCAGGCAAAAAAAAAAAAATAGAAGAGTTCATGCAGCTGAAAAGATTTTTCCCTGATTTATCTTACAAACATTTAAGATATTTTCCAGTTTAGAATATCCAAAATGGACATCACGTATATCTTTGTGTAAGTGAATGTTCAAAGAAGGGATCCTGTCAAGTAATGAGAGCTGCTGCAATTAAACACCCACCTTGGCTCTTATATCAGAAGCATATCATTATGCTGGAGCTGTGTTTTGTTCTTTTTTTCATTAACTAGGTAAACTAACTGAATAGTAGTACCTGTTTTCATGGGAGATCCAGGAGTACTATATGGTAAAGTGCCTTGCTCAGAGTCACACAGTAGAAAGAGAATTAAACCCTGGACAAGAGGAAATAGCTCATTAACAACTCATGGCCTTAACCTTCTGCATCACTTTCAAAGTTCGATTAAGTCGATTAATTCACTTGAAGCTCAGTTAAGTCGATTAATTCACTTGAAGTTTAATTTAATTAATTCTGGTTTTATTAAAGGCTCAACATACTGCATTTCCAGACAAATAGGTGGACTAGGCAGTCCTGTCTGTCCATTGTTGGCAGGATATCCCAGCACTGCACACCCCTGAGACTCATTAGGATTTAAAGTTCAAAAGTAGGCATCTAAAGCTAGGCTAAAACATTCTGCCAATCATCCCTAATAAGTTTAAAACCAGAACAATTTATCACACAGGATCATGCTAAACCTTGCTGAACTGAAGCCTGTAGTTAATTAGACTCCCTGTGACAATGTCTTGTTCTTATTTTACTTAGTTGTTTTCCAGGGTCAAGCACTGATCTCCATGAACCATTTTAGAGTCAGACCAGGAGCAGGTCTGGTCAAATGACTTGCTTAAGGACACACAATTAGGCAACTGAAGATGAAGGAATCAAACCTTGTACCTCAGGACAGCTCCTTAATCCTCTTAGCCAAATACAAGACAATCTACTGGACCATATATCACTCATCACAACAAATCAGCCGGAATGGTAGTGTACCCTTCTAGATGCCTAGCAAGCTGTAACACCCATGGTGATAAATTATTTTGTAACCTTGTACTAATGCTACAGATTCAACAGACAAGGCTGAATTTAAAAATAAATCTCCATCTATATTTCACTGATGCATCATCTGGTTGTTGCAGTAATGGCTTCACAAGAATGGCTATGCCCAGGACTTTTCTTGTACATGCTTTAAACCGATGCAAAATATAACTGTATGTTAGTGGTAGCAGATGTTCAACTGTTGTTATTGTTCATTGTTTTATTTTGCTTTAAAATTACTAGTAGAGCTTTCCTCCTTAGGCATCACTGAATAGAAGCAACAACCCATGCAGACAACCCTCATTAACAAAATATTATTTAACAGTATTAAAGTATTATTTAATGATCAGAAAAGACAGAGCCTTACAATAGTGAAAGAGCTAACTATGCTTATTTATTTATACAGAAAGACAATGAATAAGAACAAACATGACATTTATGACAAGTTAGATATGGCCATAGTATTTGCAAAGCTGGAAACTCCAGAATTTGCTTTGAGATAAGACCCTAGGAGTGTTTACAGATTATAGAAGATGGGCATCTCTTGTTCTGTCTGCTCATTTTCTCATCTCCTGGGAAGCTGTGTTTAGATCAATTTGTGTGTATATACAGTACCTTTAAGAAGCTATCCAAGGGCTTGCACAAGTGTATAAATACTGAGCACATGAGAGCTTGACTGTCATTTGTAGTTAGCTATTGAGATGTGACCATGTATTTATGTAAGGTCTATCTCTTAACTAGTTTGTTCATATTTAAAGATGCTGCTATCCATCTTGATGTGTTTCTATGTATTAAAGCATCTAAACGAAAACACTAGCCTTCTTGTTTTATGTACTAGAGACAAATGAGCGACATGGTGTGAGAAGTGGGATGTCTAAAAGTAATGAAGTTAGAAGAAGCATATCTAAAGGGCATGGAGTCAGAACCGCCATATCCAAGGGGCATGAAGTCAGAGATGGCTTGGCTAAAATAACTTAAGGCACTTATTTAGATGCTGGTGGAATATAAAGGAGTGGATCAGTCCTAAATGTGCAAACTTTGCAAAACGTGCCAGAAACGAATTTCAGGTATTAAAACTTGCTTTGCACTCTTTCTTTTCATATAATATATATCATAATATATCAGAGTATTTAAATAATATTCACATAAACCAATATCTATGAAATTGATAAAAATATTCAAATTACTATGAAAAATGTTTGAAATAAAGTCCAAATTGCATAAAACGAATAAAATAAGGGGAAACCACCACATTTGCTCAAGTCATTTGTATTTTCGTATTAAGAAAAGATATCCAAGTTATCAGAAGTGTATAAAGTGCTTGCATGTTTGTGCAGTGTTACAGTAAATCTATTTCACAAAGTACTGCCACTACAAGGCATATTTTGTAGAGTGCAGCCATTACAGAGCATATTTCACAAAGTAAAGTATTTCAAAGAGTTTATTGTGCATTTGAAAGTTGTTACAAGCTCACAGAAAAGTTTGTTCATACATAATTACAAGGGCCATATTTTCAGTGTGCTTGTGTATACTTTATGAGCATGGCAGACAGATTTTGAAAACCCATTGCACTTGTATTTGACAATAATATTGCTGATAACTGGAGAGTGTACAGGCTGCATTTTCTGATAAAGATGACTGTACAAAAGCATTTATTCTGCTTAATTTAGCTGGGTCAGAAGCCATAGAAAGGAAGCATGCACCTGCTATCTATATTGTAGAAGGCGGAAACTATCATATTGTTGTACTGCCTGGGTCAAGGGAAGGCCTAGAGTGCTTAAAACGTAAATTTAGAGAAATGTGTAACTCCCAGACAAATGTTACTATGGAAAGGCACTTATTTTACACACGGGATCAAATGACCGGTGAAACTTTTGAGGCATATATAACTGACCTGAGAAATAAAGCTAAAACATGCAGATTTGGTGACTTAAGGGATGAGTTAATAAAGTACAGACTTGCGTGTTGTATAAAAGATGATGCTGTTTGAAAGATTTTGCTTTGTGACAGTGACTTAACTTTGAATAAGGCCATTGAAATTTGTCAGATATATGAGCTCACAGAAAAGCACACAAATATGCTTACAAATGAGAAAAGCTCTAGAAGGCACAGTGATAAAACTCATGTTGATAGCATGCAGCACGTTATTAAAAGAAGCAGCCCCAAGTACATGGCAGCAGCAGTTACCCCTGCAGCACTCACTGGTAAACCCCAGAACTTTCCAGCAGGTTCTAGAGTTTGCACAATCTCAGTGAAACATAAGAGTGAGTCAGCAACTCAAAGCATGGGCCCCAACCTAGATTGATTGCCAACTGTCATAATTGTGGTGGAAGCCATGAATCTAAAAGGGAAAAATGTTTAGCTTTTGGTCAACAATGCCACACATGTAATAAATGGAATAATTTGAAAAGATTTTATAACTCAAAAGGCCCACATTTTTATTAAAAGGGAACATTTTATGAAACAAGTTAATCAGTTAGACAATGGCAATTTTACTCTTTATGTTGATGGTGTGTCAGTGCTTCATGGAACAGTCAATGCAGTAGATTTAATGGCAAAGAATTAGGTATTTTGTACTGTTCAGATAAATGGCAAACCCATAGAGCTCAAAGTTGGTACAGGTTCCAAGTGCAATGTTATGTCAGCAAGAACATTTACTAGAATGTATAAAAATTAAAGGCTTTATTTGGCAAGGTGTGCGAAGCTTGTTGCTTAGGAGGTGAAGAAATTCAAACCAAAGGCTCAGTAGTGCTTTCTTGTTACTCTGCTGGAAGAAGCTACGACTTATTATTTTATGTGGTCAAGAAGCATGTTCAGTCATTATTAGGGCTCAGAGACAGCTGCTTTCATTTAATAAGGAAGTCCACCATGTTAGCTTAAAAGACCACTACTCTAATTTTGCCTAGTACATTTTTTCTAAGACAATCTAGACAACTTCCAGTTGTGTACTCCATGAAGTTAGACCCAGAGGTCAGTCCAGTTATCAGGCAAGGACATAAAGTTCCAATAGCCATGCAGGACAGAGTCAAGGCTGAGTAAGATAAAATGGTGTGACAAGGTGTGATTTGTCCAGTTGTATCTTCCATGGTGGTAGCTTATAAGAAATGATAAGATGACATCCGAATATGTACTTACCCACGGGATTTGAACAAAGCACTAAAAAGACATCATCATCCAATGATCACAGTCGAAGAAGTCGCAGCCTTGATGTCAAATGCCACTTAGATGCAATGAGTTCATTTTGGCAAATTCAGCTTGACAAAAAAAATCCTCATTGCTAACTACTTTCAGCACTCTGTTTGCCAGGTATAGATTTTGAGAATGCCATTTAGGATAAATTCTGCAAGTGAAGTCTTTCAGAGTACAATGGAGCAATTTTTTTCTGGGTATCCTTGTGTTATCATAGTAGATGATATACTAGTAGGAGGTCGTGATGAAGCTGAACATAACAGAAACCTCAGAAAAGTTCTAGAAAGAGCACATCAAGTGAATCTTAAGCTCAACCCACACAAATGCAAATGAGGCTACAAGAAGTCACTTATGTTGGTCATTTATTTACAAGTACAGGCCTATGACCAGACAGTTCAAAACATACAGCCATTCTCGAGATGCCAGCTCCAGACAATGTTTAAACCCTGCAACGTTTTCTTGGCATGGTCAGCTACGTAGGCAAGCTCATTCCAGACTTGAGTCAACTATCAGCATCACTCAGAGAGCTGACACATAAAGATGTATCATGGTCTTGGTTAGAGCAACACCAAAGAGCATTTGATGACCTAAAACACAGAATTGCAAGTCCACCAACTCTCAGATACTATGATGTTCACAAGCCAGTTACACTACTGTAATGCTTCAAAATTTGGTCTTGGAGCAGTCATTCTACAAGAGGATCAACCTGTTGTCTATGCATCGAGAACTCTTACCCAAACTGAGATGCAGTATGCCCAGATTGAGAAAGAGCTTTTGGCAATTGTGTTTGCATGTTCGAAGTTCCATGATTATGTTTATGGTAGACCTATCTAGATCGAAACAAACCATCGACCTTTAGTCACAATTTTGAGAAAGCCAATGCATTTGCCTCCAGCCTGAATGCAAAGTATGATGTTGAGATTGCAAAAGTACAATTTTACTCTTGTCTATAAGAAAGGGAAACTTCTTTATCTTGCTGATACATTATTTAAATCATCCAGAAACACCACAGAACAGCATGCAAATGAGAACCTTGATTTTGAAGTCATGGAACTGAGAAATTTATCTTCCACACATCTTGATGACCTGAGAGATCACACTACCACAGATCCAGTTTTACAAAATCTCAACCAATTTATCAATCAAGGATGGCCATCAAAGCAATCTAGTTTACCTCAATAAGTGCAACCTTATTTTCCATACAGAGATGAGGTTTTGTCTGACAAATGTACCATTATGAATGGTCCGAAAGCAATTGTTCCAAAGTCCTTGCAACCAGACTACATTACTATCTTGCATTGTGGTCACCCAGGAACCAAATCTACCAAAAGAAGGGTGAGAAATAGTATTTTGGCCTTCTATGTCACAAGACATTGAAAGAACACTTTCATCTTACTCAGTGTGTAATAGTGCAAAGCCTCATCAACAGAAGGAACTACTTCAGCTTAACCAGATTCGGGAACTACCTTGGCTGACAGTAGCCACTGATATCAAGTGGAATGGTCAATATTATTTGGTGTTAGTAAACTCTTACTCCAGTTGGTTTGAGATTGGCCTACTTCTTAACCTAACATCTAGTACAGTCATTATTAAGATGAAGTGTCATTTTGCTGTACATGGTAGCCTGCACAAAGTTATTTCTGACAATTCCCCGCAGTTTACAAGCCAACAGTTCAAAAGATTTGCTGCAGAATGGGACTTTACTCATGTCACAAGTAGTCCAGAGTACCCACAGTCAAATGGCTTGGCAGAACACGCAGTTCAAAGTGAAAAACAGTTACTTGAGAAGTCAAAATGAGACAATAGTAATGTTTTCCTGAATCTCTTGAATCTCAGAAATAGTCCTCATGATAAACATCTTGGTTCACCTGCTTACAGACTTCTGTCAAGGCAACCAGAACCACATTACCAATCAGTAATCAATTGCTGGTTCCATGTGAAAAGAACAACAGGTTAGTGAAAGCCAATCTGTTGAAGCAGCGCCTAACTCAGAAGTTCAACTACAAAATGACCAGCAATCCACTCAATCCATTACGGTAGGGAGAAGTGGTAAGAATGCAGGCATCCAAGGTTATGATCAAATTGGTGTCATGAAGAATATTGGTCCAGAGCTGAGATCATTCATTGTGGAATCAGAAGGAGCAATCTTTAGGTGGAATAGGAAACATTTAACACTGGTGTCTGAGCATATACCAGAGTACATAGCCTATGAGAAAGACTCTTTATCTCAAAGTGAGTTGTCCGGTGTTTCAATTCCAGAGGAAGTTCCAGAGGACATTCCCTTTCTTGTGACGAATCCAGAAGTTCCTGATATGAGTTGTCACCGCAGACTGTCACTATTGCTAAACTGTGTCCCAACTGTTATGTTACAAGATATGGTTGAGTCCCTAAACCTTCCAACAGATATGAAGCAACTTGGACATGAACATTGTGTTTTGTTTCCAGTGCATATAGTAATGCATGTCTATCTCTGATATTGTTTTGCATAAAGGGCAATCTTTTTAAGAGGGAGGATGTAGATCAATATGTGTGTATATACCTTTAAGAAGCTATCAAAGGGCTTGCACAAGTGTATAAATACTGAGCATGTGCCAGCCTGACTGCCATTTTGTTTTTAGCTGTTGAGATGTAAGCATGTATGTATGTAAGGTCTGTCTGTTAACTAGTTTGTTCATATTTAAAGATGCTGCTATCCATCCTGATGTGTTTCTATGTAGTAAAGCATCTAAACAAAAACCTCAGCTTTCTTGTTTTATGTATTAGAGACGAACAAGCGATAATTTGCAAAAGAAAATGCCTTGTGTGTCCCCACGCATTGTCCATTTATTACAAAAAATATACTTAAATTTCTGACTTTACTCCTTCTCAGACAAATAAATAATGCATGTTAATTTATATGGAGCCTTTTTTTCTAGTTTTAGCTTTAGGTCATATCGCTGGATTCAAAGCATGCTATTTGCCATACACAGGATAAACCAGAACTTGACTCTCCTGCCAAATGTCACTCTGGCATTCAGGATTTATGACACCTGCCTTGATATGGCAAGGACGATGTGGGGTACAATGTGGCTACTGACAGGTCAGAATGAAATGCCCATTCCAAATTACAACTGTGATCATCACTTCTCAGTGGTAGCTACAATCGGTGATTCAACATCTTCTCGCTCAATCCAAATGGCACACCTGTTAGGACTCTATCTGCACCCCCAGGTAAGACCAGCTTGTTAGTGAAATATGAGTGACAGAGATATGTAACAGCCACACACAGAACGTTTTGTCACTTTATCATTTAAGAAAGGTTTTATTTATTTATTTAGTTATTTATTTATTTTACATTTGTTTACCAGGATAGTCTGACTGGACCAGGTCCTTTTACAGCGGAGGCCTGGGGAGAAAAGCTCCACAAACAGATTAGTAGAGAATCAAAAAATACAAGACAATCTCAGTCAAATAATACAATACAAATACACAATAACAAGTGAAATTGTTGACAATATGTTTAACAGGAAAAAATCAAAAACTCGAGGTATACTTTCATAGTTCTAATATTGTAGTATGATTACAGTAAGTGATTTAGGAAGGAAGGAGTTTGATAGAGAGAGCTATGAGATTTATGTAATGCATAGACATAACCATGTATTCATGAGATGGGCTTTGGGTGAGTTTTTGAACTGTGTGGTAGTAGAGGCAGAAGTCAGGGAGGGGGGAGGTTATTCCATGTTCTATGGTGAGGGAGAAAAGTGCTTTCCATGCAGAGTTGTTAGCCCTAGAGATACAGAGGAAAAATCTATCAGTGGACCAGAGAGGTCGATTAGCTATATAGTGAGTGAACAGTTGATTTAGTAATGGTGTCCTATCAGGATGTTTTAGAATATTATAGGCAATGATTAGCTGGTGATAACTGAGTAGTTGGGGAAGTTCTAGCCACTGAAGGTCCCCTAGAGCTTGACAGTAATGGGTTCTGAAGGTGGAGTTGCTAGCAAATTTGGCAATTTTATTATAACATGATTCAAGCTTATTAAGTTCAAGTTTTCTGATCAGGGTAAGAATTGGAGCTGCATGCATTAATGTGGATAATAGGTGAGTTTGGGCTAGGGTGACCCTTGCCTGATCTGTGAGGAAATGTTTGTGCCTATATAGTGTTCTCATTTTTTTATGTACCTTTTTGATGGTTTGAGAAATATGGATGTAAAAGAGGAGATTGTTGTCAATCTCTACACCAAGGAGTTTTGTATGGTCAGAAGGAGAAATGATAGTACCATTATTGGAAGAGATAGAAAAGGTCAGAGGGGTAGATTTTGATTTGTTGTGGGTAAAAAGAAGCAGTTTAGTCTTGTTAGGGTAGGATGAGTTGGATATTAGTAATCCACCATTCCACAGAGCTAAAGGATTCTTGAGTGAGTTATTGTAGAGTAGCGAGTGTTGGGGCTGAGCAGATTATAGTTGAATCTTCTGCATACTGTATTAGTGTGGCATGTTGGGCAGATATATGTAGATTATTAGTGAAGATGGAAAAAAGAAGTGGGCCAAATATTGAGCCTTGTGGTACACCTATGGTAGCTGGAAGTAATGGGGATGGTACACCTTGCTATTGGACAGATTGCCGCCTGTCAGATAGATAGTTCTTGAACCAGGCAATAATAAAAGGGGCAAAGGATAGGGAGGCTAGAGTATCAAGTAGTATGGAGTGTGAGACCATATCACATGCTTTTGATAGATCTAAGAATATAAGAGATACAAAATGATTGTTATTTCTATGTTGGTTAACCAGATTAGTAACGTAGAGGAGAGCAGTTGTGCTGTGGTGTGGCTGAAATCCATTCTGTGTGGTGGAGAAGAGATCAGGTATTGCATGACTTGAGAGTGTATACATTTCTCAAGTATCTTAGATAAGGGGGATAGAATGGGAATGGGATGATAATTTGAGAAGTCATAAGAATTATCTCCTTTGTGTAGTGGAATAATATATGAAATTTTCCATAGTTGGGGGATACAGGATTACTGTATGGAGCAGTTGACAAGGATAGAGACAGAGTATGATAAGGATTCAGCTGCTATTTTTAGGAAGCTAACAGGAAGACTATTGGCTGCAAGGCTGGTAGGTTTCAGTTTTTGGAGGAGTTTTTTGATTATGGTGGTGAGAACTGGAGGGGAGAGTAAAGGAGGGGATGTAATCTCGACATTTGGCTGGGATCTTTGCATGGATAGTTTTGGATAATTGAGTTGATAATGTTAGGATGGATTCTGTAAAATGATGATTAAATTGAGAGGTTATGTCATTGTTGTTATTTGTGGAGTTAGGAGCTGGAGTGGTAGTTTTGCCTGGTTTCAATAGGGAGTTGATAGCTTGCCAACATTTTTGTGGATGTTTTCAGTGTTTACTTTAGACAAAGAGGAATTAGTTCTGTTTATCAAGTTTGGTTAGCTTCTTGGCCTGGTTTCTAAGTTGTTGGCAGTTTTGTTTAGTAAGGGAAGTTTGATCCCTCTTCCAGATTTTCCATGTCTTATCTCTAGACTTCAGTAGGGCCCTTGTTTCCCTGCTTAACCATGGTGCTTAGTTTGCTTTAGCCCTGATTTTCCTGATGGATGCAACTATATTAAGAATATTGGTGAAGGTAATGTTGAAGTATTCAACCACCTGGTCTAACCCTAGGGTTCTTAGTGGTTTCCAGTTACATTGTTTTAGAATGTTGTTGAGGTCCTGTGCATTTTGGTTATGGTCATTTCTGATTTGATTATATACTATACACTTGGGTATGTTGGATTGTTTGTGTAGGTGAAATGTGGGGAGGTGGTCACTTAGACTGTCTGGTAATTTTGTTTTGGGTAATTGATTAGTGTCCAGTCCAGAATGGATTGTTTTTGGGATTTTATGTCTACTCTAGTGGGTTCTTGTATAAGTTAGGAACAGCTGAACAGATTGATGTGGTTAGTGGGGTTGTTAGAGTTACAGGCTAACCTGTCCATATTTAGGTCCCCCTAGTAGAATAGTTTCTTGAGGAAGATTATCTGTAGCCCATTGTAAGATTTCCTCAATTATGGGAGCGTTATTTCCTGGAGGGATATAGCAGGCAAGGATGTTGATTTTTTTTGTTGTTGTTTAGGTTTATGACTGAGCCTAAGGTTTCGGCATTATGAAATTTAGGTAGCTGGATTTGTAGACGTGGAGACTGAGAACATTTTTAAAGAGAATTGCAACCCCACCTCCCTTTCTACCTTCTCTATCCAGTCTTAAGATATTATAACCTGGAGGGAGGATTTCTTCATTTTGGGTGTTGGGTTTTAGCCGTATCTCTGTAATGGTCAATATGTCAGGGGAGTAGTGGGTTATACATGCATGTAGGTCTGGAAGCTTATTTGACACACTCCTGGTATTGTTGTTAAGTATCAATAGGTCAGATGCTTGTTTGGTTGATAGCAGGGTATTGAGTGGTCCTGGGTTTGGGTGAATATCTCCTGAGGTAAGGAGCTTCTTTGTGATAAGTAGTATGTGTTTAATTATGTGGGTCATATCTGTGTTTTAGTAATTTATGTTTCGAAAGCATAAACAATTGCTAATCAGAATGTTTGCATGCTTTACTGATTTAAATTTCATGTTTGTTTTATTTGTTAACCAGGTAAGTGGGCTGGTCCAAGGACTCTTTACATGCATGACAATGGCTAAAGGCAGAATAGTTAATCAAATGACAGAAGTAATTAGCAAAACAACCCCAACTATTATAAATTAAACTCACAACATAATCATTAAACACGCCAACTTTCTCATACAAAAGATTTGATAGGGTGGAATATTTGTCAACATGCACAAAATCTTGATAAGGCTTGTATAAGGATATAAGCATTTTATTCATAGACACCAAAATTCAGTTACTGGAAATGGGATAAAGGAAGTTATAAAACCACTCCCATCAATAGCAGGTTGGGAATACAGTATACTACAGACTCAACAGGGAGAAAGACTCTCCAGCATTCAGGTCTTTAACAGATGAAAAACTGAAAGCTATGCCGGAAAGTGAATTCGGTAAAAGTTACTAAACACTATCAAAGTAACATATTGTCTTAGATGCAATTAAATAAGACAAAAAGAGGGATATGTTTATTGCACATATTATCACTAAACTAGTGAATAAATGCCCCATGAGATAAGGGCTTCTGAAAATGTCTTTCATACAAGGACAGAGTTGATGTGTACATTGGTGTTAAAAGTTTTGTTTTCCTTGATTTCAGCAATTAATAAGATTTTGTTTTACTTGATCTTCAAGTGTTCCTTGATCTACAAAATAACACTTCTAAAACATACAGCCTGGGCTTGTAACTGGTCATTTGTGGCCAGTGCCCTACTGTGGCAAGCTACAATAAATAAATAAAATAAACTTCCTACCTTTTGAACAGTGTAATAGTGACAAGGTAATAAATGTACACACAGTTTTCCAACAAATCTAGGGCATAACTTAATTCATTTCTGCATGATGGCAAAGCTCAAGCAGGCTGCTAAGGAGGAGAAGAGGCTCACAGATGTAGGCAAAAAGAGAAAGGATGCAAAATGGAAGGTGGTGTAAATAAATGAAGTTTAGAATTAGATTTATTCATTGATAACAGAACATAAGCTAATCAAGTGTTAATAGTTTATTTCTGTGTCCATAAGCCTGTCTGTCTCTCTGAAAGAGGTGCAGACTGATTGAGCTTTTAAATGTCAAAATAGTCTGACTCTAAAGGTTTAAGATGACTTAAATCTGCAGGGAGGGAGTTCTAGACTGCAAAGTAAGACTGGGAAAAATCTTTTACTTAGTTTTAAGGATAATTTAGTTTTCCCAAATGGTGAGAATCTCCACTTTTCATGTTAAAAGATCTGGGACAGATGGGAGGATGCAGAAGGATGTGACAAAGGTGCAGTGTTGTGTGTTGACCATAAAATATGGTTATAGTTGTGACGCCCCTGTTCTGGGCCAGTGATCAAGGAGTCTCAATCCTCACCATGGACATTCACTTGGAACAAAGATAGATACACACAACATTTCCAGATGCAGCTCTCTAAATCAAGCACAATTTTCTTTAAGAGCACACAGGGAACACGCACAGCCCTGGGGCTGGGTTTCTCTCCCTCTTCAGATCCCAATTAAGACTCCCCACTGACACAGCTGTAGGGTTGAGACTTCAGCCAAGTTCTCCACTATCCTGTCTGTAAAACCAGTGCACTGTGTCCCTTCTCCAAGTAGCTGACATACACTCTTTAAGATTTGATTTTAACACACACACACACACACACACACACACACACACACACACACACACACACACACACACACACACACCTGGGAAAGGCTGGCACAGATTTACTAGCTATGCCCTCTCTCCCCTCTAAAGCCAGCTACTCTATGAGTTTTACAAGGGTACCCATTATACTGAGGCGCAACCACTGTGTCACCAAATACATATAAGTACTCTCAAAGATTAATATATTCTCTAAAAGACCAGCCAGCCACAATGAAAAGTTTAAATATATTTAATAATGAATAATAAAAGAACATGAAAATACTAAATATCTATTTGCAATAAACACCAGAGTTTCAGTCACAGGAAATATTAAAAATAACACAGATGGATAGATTAACACAGATACAGAAAAACAGTACATAACTAATCTCACTATATTTTTCTAACTGATCTAAAGAATTACTGTTTCCTGGTTACTTATTAAAACAAGACAAGATGAAGTGGGCAAGTGGTCTTCTTTCTTGGTCAGGTTTCAAAAACAGACTATCCTGAGATTTCTGTTTCATCTAGTATTAAACATCATTCCAGTGCTGGATTACAGAATGATATCACATACATCTAACTTCTGGTTCCCATACTACCCCTTGACTAGAAACTGAACCAGACTCTAGCACCTACAGTATGTGTCATAATACACACACATAGAGCTTTGCTAAGATGTGTTACAGCATGTGGCAGCTATAAAACCATTTCAAAAACTTCCACCCTTCCAAGGTAGCAATTAGTTCACCCCTAAGGACAGCACAGTAGGATTTCTAATTCTGGCTTTCACAGACATTTTGTCTCTGGCTGCTATCAGAACTGTAAGATACAATATTTATAGCCCAAACCATGTAATTTAATTTCAGACTATTTTTCAAGGTTAGCTGGACTGAGATTAATCTCTTCTGTTCCAGTAATCTCCACTACAATATATTCATTTAAACAGTTACAATGCAGCTGTCCAGCATGACCCACTGTTGGTACATCTTTAACACAAGCATCTTTATAAATACCTTTTCATCACAAACACCTGTACAAATCAGTTTGCTACACAAATGACATAGAATTCTTTTTAAAACTCCAGCTAACTATGCTGGCATATGTTACACATACAATGCCTTACTTCTCCTGGCATAGCTGGCACTACCTCACATCATCACAATACTAGACAGACAAAATATTTCCGTTGCTAACAACAGTTTTGTTTTTTCTGTGGAATAGCTTGTACAACTTACGCTCAGGTTGTTGGATAGTTCTGGAGAATTATAGCTCTAGATTACAGAATATAGAAATAATACAAATAGACAAAAAACTTTGTAATAAACAGCCAGATGGCTGCAGAAAATGAAATAGTGACATTCAGGACTTTTAATTTTGCTAGGCAAAAGAATCTGCAGACTTGAAAATGTTATACCTGCAACCCCAAAAAGAAAGTGGGTGTTTATATTTAAGTAGGGCTCTGTCTTTGCACATCTGGGCTGAGCTTCATAAGTAAGGGTTTTGCGCATGCAGTCTTATATATCAAGAAGCCTGCAGCATGACATGGCCTGTAAATTTTCACATAGGGATCAGGGCTTCCAAAGTGCGGGTAGTCTGAGAAAAAGACTGTACAGTAAATTAGTACATAGCATTATGGGAAAAGTAGCATTAGGCAGATTCACCAGTACCTCTCAACTGTCGCAGATTTTGCCTCATATTTTTTGACCTGGTAAATCATTGTGGATTGTCATCAGTCAGTAATGTCAGTCGTTAGACTTTCATACTTCTCATGGCTTAGAAATGCATCTTGATTCAAAATATGGTGTTCTATTAAGTTTTTAAGTAAATAAGAGTAACATTTAAGAATTGTCTCTGATTTTGAACTTTTGACCCCCATTATTTTTGGCTGTGTACAAAGATGTTGAGAGTTATGGGTGCAAAATGGAGGAAACATGCTGGCAAAGTGTATGTGGTAGGAGTGCTCAGCATCAGGAGAGGCATATGAGCATGCACAATCACACCTGAAGATAGGAGTGTTCATACATGCAACAATGTGTCACGTTATGGCCACATGAGCAGTAGCACAGAGGGCAAAGAGGGTCAGCACAGCAAAGTACCATCCAGTTAATCATAAAAATGGGAAAAAAAGAGTAGAAAGAAAGTCAGAAAAAAGATAATTAGCAAGCTGAGGAAAGCACATAAGGGTAACTATAACAAATACTATAGGGGAAGGGATTTTTTTTATTTTTCTTACATGAGCAAAATGCAGACACAGGCAGTGGTAGTAGTGACACTAAAGGTGGAGACTACAGTGGATAGACCCAGACTTAGAGTAGACATCTGCTGAATGTGGAGGGTTTGGCAACAGAGTATGGGGAATGAGGAAGGAGAACACCAA
Organism: Protopterus annectens; assembly: GCF_019279795.1. Classification (NCBI taxonomy): domain Eukaryota; kingdom Metazoa; phylum Chordata; order Ceratodontiformes; family Protopteridae; genus Protopterus; species Protopterus annectens. The sequence goes on along the minus strand of NC_056739.1, from coordinate 764,522,053 downwards.
GATGGGGAGACACAGCAGGTTAAATGTTGGATGCCATAATGTTCCATAGGTCAGCTCATACATTCATTACAGATTTATAACTTTATTCTATTTCATGCAAAATTCTTTGAAGGGATGCTTTAATAATGATGTTTTGTCAAATGCCTTTGGGCTAACATTTTCATGTCACTGTTTAAACACCAGAAACAAGAATTCTTTTGTTACTTTGTCAGTTGCTTCTTCCAGGTTTTAGGATGGGAATTTTGCAAATGGGGTATTGAATCTGGTATTCCTCACCACTTCTATTAGGCATCTTAAATTACAGTGTTCAAGCCACTGATTTAGGAATGCGATATGTAAATTGACTCATGTTATTTAGATGGATTTTATTAATGCATTGAGAGCCAGAATTGAAAATGCGCACCTCCTTCGAATCTATCTTGCTCTTTTAAAATTAGTGGCTTCTCCACTTAGACAGCTAAAGCTTAAATTACCCATCTTTTATATCTAACTGCTTAGGGCACACTGCAACTCTTATGATATTAACCCATTTTTCATCTTGCCTTTAAAATCTGCAACATCTACTCCTAGAACAATTATTGGAGAGCCCACATTCTGCCTCTTAGTAGTCATCTTGGGATTTTGCTCCTGGTCAGGGAAGAAGCATAGGGATGTTATTTCCTGGAGACTGCTGATCACTAGAAAGCCTGATAACTTCTTCATAGGCATCAGCTTGGAATTTTGCTCCTGGTGAGAGGAGCAGAGTTCATTGATTCCTGACCATTTCTGATTTAGCAATAAATGTCTGTGTTGTACCTTCCTACCTTTGCATCATCTGAAACAAGGCTGTTAATCAACAAATACCCTGTGGCCTGCTTCTTGTCTTGGGATTGGTGCTACTGTTTTGCTTCTGATGAGAGAAAAGCAAATGAGCTTTGTATCCTTGCAGTGTGAATCTGTGGTGGGACCAGCACTAGTAGTAGTCAGGCAGTAGCCATTACACAACTCTCCTCTTTTCATTATTCTTGACAAACTAATTCTTTGTTTTCAGTAAGTGCTGCTTGATTTGTTTCCAACTTCAGGATATCTGCCTAAATACTTCCTCCACAAATCATCAGGATGTATTTATTAGTTAGTTTCCCCTCAAATGTTTGGCAGTGCTCTGTATAAACACAGGCATCTTGAGTGACATTTTTCCTGTAAAAGCACAATTGGAATTTCATCAATGCCTATTTGCATACAAGGAAACTAGTTTACAGTGACAAACACTGCCCCAGATACTCCTGGCATTGCTTTATATTCTCACCGCAACCATACAAATGGAGAGATGAAAAGTCATCAAGCAAAGGTAATATTGCTGAAACTGAATTCATCCTCAAGTCTTGGTGAGTACCTTCACAAGGTAGGACCCTGTTTTCTACAAAATCTCACCATGCAACACTGATATATAGACTGTATTTATATAGCATATATCATTGGCAGAAGAAGGTCAAAATTTAAAAAAAGACAGCTGGGTGCACAAGACCCAGGATAAAAAGTGCCCAATCCTGGTAGGCGCACTGGTGCCAGGACTGGAAAAAAATGACAGTGTAGAATCTTCAAAATACAGAAACATCCTACAATGGGGCCAGGCCCAAGGAGAGGATGGCCACCATGTTGTAGAAGGAAGTAGCAGTCCACAAAAATCACAAAACCTGATAGGCCAAAGAAGAGCCATAAAGAAAATAGAGTGGACTATTAAGGATAACAAATAAATTATGTATTGTTTCTATTATGTAAAAAGTCCAGAATTTCCAGACACAAGAGATACAAAAAGATTAAAAAAGAAATTAGAGGAAAGAAGGATACTTCTGTAAGAAAAACTGTCAGAAGCTTCAAATAAAAATTTGTGATCATTAATACAATAGATTTTTGAAAAACATTATATAGACCAAGAAACTTTTATCTGTTTTGAAAAAGAAGCATCTGATGAAGTGCAAAAATATATACAACAAAACCTAGAATTTTTTGAAAAGTATAAAAAAGAAATATGGACATGGGAAAGAAAGAGAGATTTGATATGGTACAGTAACTATGCAAATGTGAAAGCCAAATTAATCAACATAAAGAAGGCAGCCCCAAAGATGTTTGAAGAGAAATACAGACAAAGGCATCCAGACATGGAAAATGTCACAATAAAAAAATAATATCACAAAGAGGGAATGTAGAAAAGAAAATTAGTAAAGTAGAAGTAAAAAAAAAAAAGTTGAAGTTATGGAGTGCCTGCGAAGTGAAGGATTTGAGGTAGAACGTATAACACAGGTTACATCAACGGATGATGGAACGAATCCCCAAAGTAAGGAGGAAGATCAGGAGACATTCGAAGAAGAAATATGGACATGGGAAAGAAAAAGAGATTTAATATGATGTAATATTTATGCAAAGGAGAAAGCAAAATTAATCAATACAAAAAGAGCAGCACCAAAGATATTTGAAGAGAAATACAGACAAAGGAATCCAGACATGGAAAACTTTACAAGGATAGAGCAATGGAACTCCAAATTAAGGGGAAACCAATGGAATGGGAAGCAATTAGTCAGGTGCCATATGAAGATATTTTAGAGCCTTCCACAGGAAATGAGTATAAACATCCACTTGAATCTGGACGTCAAGGGAAGGAACAGGAAACTGGAAACTCTGACACAGTTAATGCTCAGGAGTGATAGGCCAGTGAGTTTTCATATGACAGAGCAATAGATGGCACAGGATGAAACTGAAGAGAATATGCCACAGGAAGATGCAATAGAACTTTCTATAGAATGCCCACAGGAAATGGAAAACAAAAAATGTGCCCTCAGTTTAGAAGAAAACAAAGTAAGAAAAGAGTTGCTTGATTTAATAGAGATAGATAGACATATTTAGATCAATGAAAGAAATAGACTGCAGAAGGTCAATAAAATCCAAAAAGTCAGAAGTTTGATAAAACAAATGAACACAATAATTAGGACTGTCCATAGAGATCCACGGAATATAACATAAGTAAACATCATATATTACTGTGCAGCTAAATTAATAACTGATAAAGTTCTACCACAAGAACACAGGGTAGTGAGGGAGAAAAAAGGGAGAAATCGAATACCATCCTGGAAATATTGAATAGATAAAACTATAAAACAGTTAAGACAAGAAGTGTCACTGTTAGAAGACTTTAGAAGAGGGAACAGATCAACAAAAATACTAAGAAAGATAAATGTGATAAAAGCACTGTGAAGTATTAGAATAGACTAGGATCTATCATACACTATTGCAAATAAACTAAAGATTTCAGCACAGGGGAAAGACATAAAAGACATGAAAATAAATATAAAGGAAAAGTGCAAAATAAGCAATTTACTGATGACCCAAAAAGGTTTTATAGAGAATTGGGAAACAAGGTAAAAGGAATTGAAAAAAACACTAAAATGGAAGAAATAGAAACATTTTTGTGAAATATCTATGAAGATCCTGTGGAACATAACAAAGATGCTAAACGGATAGAAAAAGTTAAAGAAAGAATAAGACGTTTAAGGGTACAGGATATGAAATGGGATGAAGTAACAGCCAAAGAGATTGAAATAAAGTTAAGAAAAGCCTCTAACTGGAAAACCCCAGGCCCAGATGTAGTACCTAACTTTTGGCTAAAAGTATTAACATCTTTGCACGAAGATTTAGCCATGAGTAAGAACTATTTATTTGTGCACCCTGGACAGACACCAACCTGGCTAACTACAGGAAAAACAATGCTCCTACTTAAGAATGAACCTGCAAGCTACCATAAGAATTATAGACCAATAACTTGCCTTCCAACGACGTATAAACTATACACGGGAATTGATGCCGACAGAGTTTATATTCAGAAGAAAACTCAATTATGGCAGTAGAACAAAAGGGCAATAAAAGAAAGTCATATGGAACAAAGGGTCATTTGTTGTTAAATAAAGTCATAATGGAGAACTGTAAGAAGGGGAAGAATCTAAGTATGGCATGGACTGACTACAAAAAAGCAATTGATAGTATCCCACATTCATGGCTAAAAGAGTGCTTAATAATGTATAAGATACATCCTACACTGATCGACTACATTACAGTGACCAGGAAACAGTGGCAGACCACTTTGCAATTAAACCATGATAAAGGATAAATTATTATCCCAGGGATAAAAATTCAAAGGGGGATATTCCAAGGTGACTCTTTGTTACCGCTGCTATTCTGCCTTGTGCTTAGCCCATTAAGCTGTTCACTTAACAATTTAGGCCATGGCTATAATTTGGCTCCTAGAAAACAACAAAGTGTAAAAACTTCTCATCTTCTCTTTGTCAATGATTTAAAACTGTATAGCTCATCAGATGAGGAACTCAAAGCACAACTGCAAGTTGTCAAAACTTTTTCAGATGATATAAGAATGTCATTTAGTCTTGATAAATGTGCAAAGCAACCTTTAAAACAGGAAAACTTCAACACCAAGAAAACATCATTTTGGGACAAGAATGTGATATAAAATAACTTGAGCAAGAAGGAGTGTATAGATATTTGGGAATTGAAGGATCAACAATAAAACATGAACAAATGTGAATAAAACTTAGTAAGGAATATTTTAGAAGACTTGATACTGAAAACAGCATTGACATCTTGGAACAAAGTCTATGCTATAAACCAATTTGCTCTTCCTGTCCTAACTTATAGTTTTGGTGTGATTGACTGGCCCCAAAATGTGTTTGAGATATAAAAACAAGAAGGATGCTTCATGCTCCAATGATTTATAAAAATCAGAGCATACCAAGATTAAATATTTTCCATTCAGAAGGAGGGATGGGCCTCCTTGAAATTGATTACATGTATAGATCTGCAATTGTGGGACTCAACACATATCTGCTGACCTTGCAAGACCCAAACATAGTGAAAGTTGTGAAACATGAGGAGAATAAATCTAAGATGACTTCTCTGCTTAATCTAGCAGAAGCATATCGGTATCAAGCAGGAATGGAAGTCAAACCAGCAGTAGATAAAAACCAGGCAGCAACTGAATGTGCCAAAAAATAAAAAAAAAACATAAGGTGAAGGACCAGATGAGAAGGCAAGAAATGTAGAAAATGCATAAATTTAGTTGCAAGTATAGAAAACTTCAGAAAGAACCTCATGTTGATCAAGAACAAATGCAGGAATGGTTTTGAGAGATGAATTCAAGCCAAGAGATGAAAGGTTAATATTGGCGGCACAAGATAGTGGGCTACATACATGTTGGTTTGCAAAGTCCATTGAGCATGTGGGAGAAACAGACAAATGTAGGTTTTGCAAAACAGAATTGAAACAGTTGCACACCTCGTTGCTCTTTGTGACATACTAATGGCAGAAGGACTGTATACTGAAAGGGATAATAATGTGACGAGACTGCTGCACTGGAGATTGTGTAAACATTACGGTACTGAAGTGGCTGAAAAACACTAGAAACATGAGCCACAAAGCATCATAGACAAGGATGAAGTCTACATCACATGGCATCATCCATTACCAACAGTTCAAAAGATAGATGCTAGAAAACCACATGTAGTGTTCCAAGTAAAGAAGACAAAAATAGCATTGATCATTGAAATCACCACATTCAATGACTACAGTGTCTTGCGCAGAGAGACACAAAGTCATAAAATATCAGGATTTGCAAGCAGAAACAAGAGCAATGTGGAAGAAAGATACCCTATAGTAGTGCGAGCAACAGATCTTATAAAAAAAGAGTCTGCTATCATATTTAGATATGCCAATACATGTAACTCCATAAGAATTACAGAAGGAGTCATTACTGGGCACATTGTGGGTGCTGTGAAGAGCACTTTTGTCTGACATCAAAGAGTGAAACAATACTAATTTCATGAACTTTAATCATACTTTGACTTAGGAATTGAGTCCATTCCTGTCATGGTATTAAAACCCCAAAAGATTTGGAGAAATTAAAAAGGAAGCAACAATCTAATCAATAAAAAGGGCCTGTTGCCATGGATATGAACTTTCCCACTATCCTTGTTACCAGCTTACTAAATATGGGCACCCTGAGGTAATGCAGAAATTACCTCATGTTTACTGACCACCAGTTAATTCTCAAACAATCTGATATAGTATATGAAAGATGTATTTAAACAATATCACTGAAGGCAAAGCTCTCACATAAAAACACTCCTAATGTCAATAAGGTTGTCTATAGTACACACACTGCGCCCATGACACACAATTCAAAGCAGACCCATAGACCCACATATATTGAGGCACTTAGATGTAACATTCCTAAAGCCCAAAGACCTCATAGATGAAGTACACATAACAAATACCCTCACCATCCAACTCAATACCATATTCATGGGCAACTTTAATTACCCCACTATTAACTGGGAATCATATATAATACAGGCATAGAGATTAGTGTATTTTGTAAACACAAGCTTCCTGGACCAAACTGTCAGTACACTGACCAGGGGTGCAATTTTATTGTATCTGGTCCTCAATAATTTGGAAATGTGCAGCAAAACCCTGAGTGTAATGTCTTCTATGGTTTGGTCAGACCACAAAATGGTCTCTTCCGAAGTAAAAATAAAACCTGTAACCCCAGCTAACCCTGGAATAACAATAGAAAGGCAGCCTTAAAGTAGTGAATCTACTGTAAGGCCATCTTCCTACTATTAATTAAGGTATAACATGGCAAAATTTAAAGGTTGCATAAACCCTGACAAGACTGTTGCCTACACGGAACTGTTCGCAGAAATTCTATACAAGCATGTTAATAGGTCCATAGAGACAGCTGTACCTACCAGGAAGAAGTACAGAACTAACTCAGAAAACAAGGCACAGTGGTGGAATCACAACATCAGTAGGCTTTATAACAACATCAGTAGGCTTTATAACAGAAGGAAGAAAATCATGGCAAAATTAGGTGTAGCACTGTCATCAAAATAAGCACAGAAATCAGAGTTAAATAAAATCTACCAAAGCCAAATGTAAGGTAAATTTGGCCTCTCAGGCCAAGAACAACCACAAGATATTCTTTAGCTATGTAAAACAACCAAACCAAGAAGAAAAGTGGTGTATACAGGGCCAACTAAATGACCAATACTTCAAAACACCTGCATATCAGTGCCAAACAGTGGAAAATGTCATTTAAAATAAAACATCCTTATAAAAACAACTAAGTGTTAGCATAATCACCACCTCTAGACTTAAACCCAATAAAAAAGCACAACTTTAATGAATATAGTTAAGTGCTTTAGTCCTAAACAGACTTCATAAAAACTACTTCATCACATTTCAAATTTCAGTTTATATCAAATTTAATCAACCAATGATTGGACATTCGCCAATAATCTAAATTAATCTAATTCTCCACCTAATGTTATTTAAAGGTAGAGGACCTTAAAATATAATGTGTTTCAAATAAATACATATAAAAATACACATGCAAAATATAGACAACAATATCAAAAATTACATTCTTTAGCTATGTCTACAACCTCAAAGGCAATACACAATTGTGCGCAGAGCTCATTGTTAATGAAGCCACCTATACTGAGCCAGAAGTTGTAGCAAACCTACTAGCTGACAAACTCAGCTCCAACTTTACCCTTCTCTCCCCCTCAAACTCCCTTCAGGAAATATCATCAAATATATCCCCCCCTACTATCACTAGGGGACAAGTCCATAATGCTCTCTCTAAGGCCAAGACCACTGCATCAATGGACCCAGACAATATCCCAGGATGTCTTCTAAATAGCATGACACATGACCTATAAAGACCTCTGGAATTGCTATTTATCTGCAGCCTCCGAACAAGCTTAGTGCCTCATGAATGGAGAACAGCAACAGCCATCTGCACAAAGGTGGGCCATCTACACACCAGGGAAACTATAGACCCATAAGCCTCACTAGTCTCATATGCAAATTGCAAAGCCATGGCAAGAAATGTCATGGAAATGATTGATAATGACATAGGAAACCTCCAGACACTGGACCCAACCAAATTTGGTTTTGTCAAGGGCAGGTCATGCCTAGTCAACCTGGTGGACTTCTTTGAGAAGGTCACCAAAGAATTGCATAAGGGATAAACTGATCACACTGCCTACCTTAACCTGGCCAAGGCATTTGACACTATACCCACTCAGGCATTGTTGACAAACTCAAGAGGTTAAATATGAAGTCTTATGTTACCTGGTTGATAGTCACCTAGGTCACAGACAGGACCCAGGAAGTTAGAAATGGGGAGTCAAGCATTACAAAGAGGTCAGTCACAAGCAGAGTCCCTCAGGGAGCAGTTCTAAGACCGCTTCTTTTTGACATTTTCTTCTCTGAAGTTAAGGCCAATGTCAAGGGCCTCTGACTGATTAATGGCAAATTAGGAGCTGTCATAGAATCCCCAACTGACGCAAATGTTCTCTAGGAAGGGCTAACACAGACATATAACTGATGTCAGAGCTATGTACTAAAAGTAAATGCCACAAAATACATAGTGGCTATGATATTGACAAAATACTGCTAAGAGCTGATCCGTAGTCAGGGACTTGGGAACACACACATAGACAGTAAGCTAGCCTTTGACCATCACGTGTCTGCAGTAGTGAGGAAATCATTCTATACTGTGCAGCTTATAAACAAAGGTATGGTATCTAGGTGTAAGGAGGTCATTGTTTCACTGTAGTTGGTATTCATCCGCACTACCAATGAGTACAGTACTTGCTTTGGTATGTACCTAAAGAGGTACATCCAAAAATTGGAACGTCCACTGAGGTTCCTCTCTAAAAGAATACAGGGTGTAAGTAACATGCCCTATGCAGACTGCCTCAAAGCTCTATCCCTGTATTCTGTCTCCTACAGGCTGTTGAAGGGAGATCCATGCCTGGAATACAAGGCATTGTCAAACCCTACCCTGATGGACCTCAAGCATATCTACAAAACAAACAGCACCAGAATTACCTGTTCTAAAGCTAAACCTTGCCTGTGATATAAACAGGACCTGCTGGAAAGGCAGGTATGTATCGCAAAGACCACCCCTTCTCTGGAACAGGCTCCCTATCCATGTGAAGTAGAGCTCCTCCCTAATCCAATTAAAGTGTAACTTGGAAAACTGGATGGGGAACATGAAATTCATCCCTGGTTTGGCACCTATGTCTCTAATGGACACAGGAAGCCTGTAATTGGCTTATCTCCCAGGCCCCTACTTGTAAATGATTCATCTCCCAAGCCCCTGCTTACATTTATTAAGGGTACAAGAACTTGTCAGAGATTTGGGATGCATGGCCAGGCTTAAAAAAATCCCTTTGTGGTCAAATTGCATGCCTCTGTACTATCTGCATACTCTATCATGCCAATTGCTTTTCCTCTAAACTGTAAACCAAAACCATCTAAGCTTTCAAATCACAGTAAAAAGAATTTTTTTTATTAAAAAATAATAATTGTGTATGTTTTACATACAGTGTTTATAGCACCTTAACCGGCCATGTGTCTATAATACAGGAATACCATATTGAATCACAATCAGGAGATTCTCCTTTCTACATTCTGTATATGTGTAAATACTTAGTAATTTACAAATATGTCAACTATAGAAGCCCAGTAACTGCAACAGTAGCCATAATAAAACATGGTGATCAGTAAATATATAAATTGTAGAAGCCCAGTAAAAGCAACAGTACCTATAATAAAAGAAAATGTGTATTGATAATATGTATTGATAAAAACACTATTAAGTTGCATAATACAAAGTTCATTAAGTTATTCTGAATTTATCTAATAAATGTTTTAATTTGCTTTATGTGTTTCTATCTTAATCATTTACCTTGTGTAAATGGCATTTTTTTATAAAGCATCCTAATAAACTTGAAGTTGAAGGGAAAAATAAAAGATGGGATGTACACCAAAGTATGTGTATATTGCAACATTTTTATTCCATACAATATATATTATATTAAGATCTGTGCTACATATACTGGAATACAATAATTGTTTTTTTTTTTTTCATTTCTGTACTGCACTTCTCAATGTGCAATCTGCTAATTATATTGGCTGTACATTTGTTTGTATTACACTCTGTGTCTAAAGCTCAGGTTGTGCCTGAAAAACAACAGGTGACCATCCTACTTATCCTGTTTAAAAAACAGAATTACTGTGATACCAATTTTACTGAAATAAAATAACATTAAAAATAGCAAGTCTTACAAACTGACAATTGTTAGCTTCTGTGATTTTTTAAGACTATTTTTCCAGGGATTACATACAAATACATTAGCATGAGAGCAATAATTGTACAGTGCATAAGATTCCTATTTTTCCACAGATCAGTTATTTTGCATCAAGTCCTCTCTTGAATGACAGACATCGATATCCATCATTTTATAGAACCATCCCAAGTGATGAATTCCAGGCCCATGGCCTTGCTCAGCTGGTGATTTACTTTGGCTGGACATGGGTGGGATTACTAGCTGAAGATGATGAGTATGGAAAGGAGGGGACCAAGACACTTAAAGAAGAGCTTATCAAGGCTGGAGGCTGTGTAGCTTTTGATGAAACGATTCCCTTACTCTACTCTGAAAAGGAAACCAAACTAATTGTTGACATGATTCAAAAATCATCCTCAAGTGCCATTGTGGTGTTTTGTTTTGATTTCCAGATGATTCCAATAATGCAAGAAATTCTGAGACAGAACATATCAGGAAAGGTTTGGATTGCCAGTGAGGCCTGGTCCACATCCTCTGTCCTTTCTCAGGCCAAATACACCAACCTGCTAAGTGGCACACTGGGATTTGCAATACGAAGACGTCAGATTCCTGGATTCAGACAATTTCTACTCAGAATAAATCCGATGAGTAATCCTGATGACATTTTTGTGAAACCCTTTTGGGAAGCAGCATTTGGTTGTTCTTGGATCATCCCTGACTCCAATGAAACAACAGGTCTATCAGACATTATAGCTAAACTCTGTACTGGGTCAGAGAGGCTGGAAACTCTCAGCAATGCCTACACAGATGTGTCGAATTTAAGAATCACGTACAATGTCTACAATGCAGTGTATGCTGTGGCATGTGCCTTGCATGACCTCAGTGTATGCAATCCTGGAGAAGGACCATTTTATAATGGGACATGTGCCAGTATCCACAATTATGAACCGTGGCAGGTAAGGGAATGTCCCACCAATATATAGAGCAGTAACACTTCTGACTTGAGATGTAGCTCGTATCTGTCTGTGGTGGAAAATTATGCTTCTGTATTTTGTGCCAAATGAAAGAGTTAAGAGTGTTAGAAGACATTTGATAGATGAACATAGGGCAAGCCAGCAGCCAGAAGTAGACGTTGTTAAGTAGTTCTAGATAAACATCTCAGTTACACATTTGACAGGCAGCCTGTGAACAAGGTCCCTGGAAATAAGAAAGCCACAGGGCATGCAAACATTTAGCTACTGAACGTGTGAGAAATTTATTTTACTTATTTGTTGTTTTTTTTTTTGACCGGAGGAATCTGACTAGACGCAACCCATTTTTAGTGTAGGCCCATGGAGAAAAGCTCGAACAAAGGTACAGTTTTTGTACAATTTGTAATGCAGTACAGGAAAACAACAGAGATAGCATAATGTACAGTAATCACAAATTAAATCAGATTAACATGGACATTGTACTAAATAACACTAGGTTAAATGCATAGACAAAACACTGTTGGAAACATCTTAACAGCCAGTACACAAGTTTTTTGACAGCTATCATAATGTAAGGCTAAAAATGGATGTACAATTAAAAACAGAACAATTTATAAAGTTAAATTTGCTTTAGAGTTAGTTAAATGAAAATCAGCTAACTTATTAGTCTTTATTAATTTGGAGTAAGCAGGAAAAAAAAGATTTCTGCATATATGAAACACGGTGTGGATACAGAAGAAAGTGAAGCATGAAGGAGAGGATATATAGAGTTGAGGGTGAGAGTAAGATGTTTATGGAGAGTTTCAAATTGGAAGTATCTATGTTACAAGATAAGTATAGTTTACACCATGAATAGTTGTACAGATGATTTTTTCAAGAACTGACTTGTGGTCATGTGTGGATGTGGGTATGCTTGACTAAAGTGGAGCATAAGCATAGCCAGGTTTCCTGTAAGTATTGTTTAAATTGGATTTTAAATTTGTCTATTTTTCTCTTGCTGTTTTAAGTATACTGGAATGGAATTCTAGTGTTTCAAGACTTAGTGGGAGGAAAGTGAGATCCCGCAACATTATTGTTTGATTTAGTAATAGATAAGATTCGTACTTGAATGCAGGTACGTAATAGGAGAGCAATATTGTAGCATTCTGTAGTGCATGAATGAGGTCGTGGAGAGTGAGTAATTGAGTGTGGCTACGTAGCTGGGGAACTCAAGGAAACTTAGTCCATTTAGTGGTAAACAGTGATGTGATCTACATGGAGCATTGGTGGAAAATTTGACTACTTTGTTGTTACAGGTATCCAATTTTATATTAATGGTGGAAATCAGGTTTGCTAGGATTGTGATGCATAAAGGATAGAAGGAAGCAAGTAGGTTAAAGCCAAGGCAATAGTAGCAATATCTGTTAGATACTGCTTAGTTTTATATAGTGAGCCAAGCTTTTGTTTTATTTATTTATTTATTTTTGTATGGCTTGTTGAATATGTTGGGCAAATTTGAGGTTAATATTAAGTATCACTCCAATGAGTTTAGTTACCAGAGATGAGAAGGAAACTAAAAATACAGTGAGGTGTTAACAGAGAGGAGAAGGAAGCTAAAAACACAGTAAGGTGTTAACAGAAAGGAGAAGGAAGCTAAAAACACAGTGAGGTGTAACAGAAAGGAGAATGAGGCTAAAACACAGTGAGGTGTTAACAGAGAAGAGGAGGCTAAAAACACAGTGAGGTATTAACAGAGACAAGAAAGAGACTAAAAATGCAGTGAGGTATTAACAGAGAGAAGAAAGAGACTAAAAATGCAGTGAGGTATTTAACAGAGTGGATGAGGAGGCTAAAGATGTAGTGAGATGTTAACAGAGAGGAGAAGAAGGCTAAAAACACAGTGCGGTGTTAACAGAGAAAAGGAGACTAAAACATAGTGAGGTGTTAACAGAGAGAAGAAGGAGGCTAAAATACCGTGAGCTGTTAACAGAGAAGGAGGCTAAAAACAGAGTGAAATGTTAACAGAGAAGAGAAGGAGGCTAAAAACACAGCAAAGTGTTATCAGAGAGGAGAAGGAGGCTAAAACACAGTGAGGTGTTAACAGAGAGGAGAAAGAGGCCAAAACTCAGTGAGGTGTTAACAGAGAAGAAAAGGAAGCTGAAAACACAGTGAGATGTTAACAGAAAAGAAAAGGAGGCTAAAATCACAGTGAAGTGTTAATAGAGAAGAGGAGGCTAAAAACACAGTGAGGCGTTATCAGAGTGGAGAAGGAGGCTAAAACACAAGGAGGTGTTAGAGAGGAGAAAGAAGCCAAAACTCAATGAGGTGTTAGAGAAGAGAAGGAAGGTGAAAACACAGTCAGATGATAACAGAGAGGAGAAGGAAGCTGAAAACACTGTGAGATGTTATGATAGAGGAGAAGGAAGCTAAAAACACAGTGAGGTGTTAACAGACAGGAGGGGGAGACTAAAAACACAGTGATGTGTTAACAGGGAGGAGAAGGAAACTAAAAACCCACTAAAGTGTTATCAGAGAGGAGAAGGAGACTAACACAGTGAGGTGTTAATAGAGAGGAGAAAAAGACCAAAAACTCAGTGAGGTGTTAACAGAGAGGAAAAGGAAACTGAAAACACAGTGAGATGTTAGCAGACAGGGGAAGGAGGCTAAAAACACAGTGATGTGTTAACAGAGAGGAGAAGGAAAATAAACATACAGTGAGGTGTTATCAGAGAGAAGAATGAGGCTAAAAACACAGGGAGATGTCAACAGTGATGAGAAGGAAGCTGAAAATACTAAGAAGTCATCAGAAGTGAAAAGTCTATAATTACGAAAGAAAATAGGAGTGTCAGCAGCAGGTTATAACATACTGACAGTGACGTTATCATAAAAGAGAAGCAGGGTAATGGAGGCACATAACATCACATGAAGTATAATTCACACAATCTGAAAGGTTTAATGACTACTGTCTGACTACAACAGTGTTAACACATAGTGATAGCAGTTAAAAAATGGGGAAATAAAATATGTTGCCACTAGTTATCATGGTTCAGTAATTAGATAGAAAAGGACTTATGTAGGATAAAGGGAAGTTACATGACATAGCATGATAATTTGAAATTATGTAATGGTGATCATTTTCTTAGATCAGTCAATGTAAATGTTAATACACAGGTTTAGGGAATGTAAGAGTGTAAGCAAAATGCCAGTAAAGGCTATCCTCTAACAACAGTCTGTGGAAATACAATGTTTTAGTTCACAGATAAAGGTAATTAAAAGATGAGGTACAGGAATACATTATTTTATCTATTTGCTGACAACTGTCCTTTTGCAGGGGAAACTTGCAAGCATTGCCTGGTTAAATGACTTGTTCAGAGTCATACAGTAGGCAAACAAAAGTGGGAGGATTCAAACCCTGTACCATTGGCAGAGAAAGCAGCTCATTAACTACCATGAGCTTTTGTTCATTGTGCTAACTGCCCAACTATGGAAATGGTGTTCTCTCTTAATGGCTTTGACTCAACAAAATTAGTATAAAGGATATGCATATCTCTGCTAACTACTATACACTACTGATTTATAAAAGCTACAATCCACCATTAATTATGGAGGGCACTATCACCTACACAATTTCTCATCCTCCTATTTTATATAAATTGTTTATTGTAACAAGTGTTCCAATGCTTATCACTTGGCATATTGTAATAAGACTTATGCCCACACTGCTGGAGGTATTTAGCTGAGGTCATTTTATCAATTTATAACAACTGCTTGTACAAATTTTTTATCAATGTGAAGATTATTGCTGATATACAATAGTACAGCAGGTTGTAATATGATCTGTAGTAACTGCCGATATATATCAGTATACAGATTGTACTGGGATCTGTACTAACTGCAGATATACACCAGTATGGAAGATTATACTGGGATCTGTAGTAATGGCAGATATACACCAGTATGGCAGATTGTACTAAGATCTGGAGAACTGGTGATAAACACCAGTATGACAGATTCTGCCAGGATATGCAGCAGTTGTTGCTATACAACAGAATGGCAGATTGTACTAGGATGTGTAGTGACTATTGATATACACCAGTATGGCAAATTGTACTAGGATCTATGGCAACTGCTGATATATACCAGTATGACAGATTGTAATAGGATCTGCAGTAAACGCAGATATACACCAGTATGAGAGATTCTACTAGGATCAGTAGTAACTGCTGATATGCACACGTATGGCAGATTCTGGTAGGATCTGTAGTAATTGCTGATATACACCAATATGGCAGATTGTACAATGATCTGAAGTGACTGCTGATATATACCAGTATGGCAGATTGTACTGGGCTCTATAGTAACTGCTGATATACACCAGTATAGCAAAATGTACTAGGATCTGTAGTAACCACTGATATACACAAATATGGCAGATTCAACAAGGATCTGTAGTAACTGCTGAGATATACCAGAATGGCAGATTCTACTAGGAATTGTAGCAAATGCTAATATACAACAGAATGTCAGATTGTACTAGGATCTTAAGTAACTGCTGATATATACCAGTATGGCAGATTGTACAAGGATCTGTAGCAACTGCTGATATAGACCAGTATGGAAGATTATAATCAAATCTCTAATAACTGTGGATGTACACCAGTATAGCAGATTGTACTAAGATCTGCAGTAACTGGGGAAATACACCAATATGACAGATTCTGCTAAGATCTGTAGTAATTGCTGATATACAATATGGCAGATTCTACTAAGATCAGTAGTAACTACTGATATACACCAGTATGGCAGATTGCACTAGAATGTCCATCGATTACTGATATAAACCAGTATGGCAGATTCGAATGGCATCAGTAGTAACTGCTGATGTACACCATTATGGCAGATTGTACTAGGTTCTGTAGTAATTGATGATATACAGTGCTATGGCAGGTTGTACTAAGATCTGCACTAACTGCTGATATATACTAGTATGTCAGATTGCACTAGCATCTGTCGTATCTGCTGATATACACCAGTATGGCAGATTGTACTAATATCTTTAGAAACTATGGATATACACCAGTACCACAGAATTGGCTAGGATCTGTAGTATACACCAATTTGGCAGATTGTAAAAGGGTCTCAAGTAATTGCTGATATAAAGCAGTATGGCAGATTGAACTATGATCTGTAGTAACTTCTGATATATACCAGTATGGCAGATTGTAGTAAGATCTGTAGTAACTGCTGATATACACCAGAATGGCAGATTGTACTAGGATATGTAGTAACTGCTGATATATACCAGTGTCGCAGATTGTACTGGGCTCTATAGTAACTGCTGATATTCACCAGTATTCCAGATTATATTGAGATCTGTAGTAACTGCTAATATACACCAATATGGCAGATTGCATGATGATCTGTAGTAAATGCTGATATACATCAGTATGGCAGATTGTACTAGGATCTGTAGTAACTGCTAATATATACCAGTATGGCAGATTGTACTAGGATCTGAAGTAACTGCTGATATATACCAATATGGCACATTGCACTAGAATATGTAGTAATTGCTGAAATACTCCAGTATGGCAGATTGTACTAGCATCTGTAGAATCTACTGATATACACCAGTATGACAGATTCTGCTAGGATTTATACTAACTGCTGATATACAACAGAATGGCAGATTGTACTAGGATCTTAAGTAACTGCTGATATACATCAGTATGGAAGGCTGTACTAGGATCTGTAGCAACTGCTTATGTACACCAGTATGGAAGATTATGCTCAGATCTGTAGTAACTGTGGATTAACACCAGTATGGCAGATTGTATTAAGATCTGTAGTAACTGGTAACATACACCAGTATGACAGATTCTGCTAGGATCTGTAGTAATTGCTGATATACAACAATATGGAAAATTCTGCTAAAATCAGTGGTAACTACTGATATGCACCAGTATGGCAGATTGTACTAGGATCTGTAGAAACTGCTGATATATAACAATATGGCAGATTGTACTAGGATCTGTAGTGATTGCTGATATATACCAGTATGGTAGATTGTACTGGGATCTGTAGTAACTGCAGATATACACCAGTATGCCACATTGTACTGGGATCTGTAGTGACTGCTGATATACACCGATATGGCAGATTGTAATGGGATCTGTAGCAACTGCTGATATACACCAATATGGCAAATTGTAATAGGTTTGTAGTAACTGCTGACATACACCTATATGACAGGTTGTACTAGGATCTGTAGTAACTGCTGATATACACCAGTATGGCAGACTGTACTGGGATCTGTTGTAACTGCTGATATACACCAGTATAGCAGATTGTTCTAGGATCTGTAGAAACTGCTGATATATATACCAGTATGGCAGATTGTACTGGGATCTATAGTAACTGCTGATATACACCAGTATACCAGATTTTACTGAGATCTGTTGTAACTGCTGATATACACCAGTATAGCAGATTGTTCTAGGATCTGTAGAAACTGCTGATATATACCAGTATGGCAGATTGTACTGGGATCTATAGTAACTGCTGATATACACCAGTATACCAGATTTTACTGAGATCTGTTGTAAGTGCTGATATACACCAATATTGCAGATTGTACTACGATCTGTAGTAATGTCTGATATACAAGACAAATTGAAGAATCAGGTCCAAAAATCCAAGGTACTAAACTTACAAAAAAGATGTATTTTAATAATGTAAAACTTGAAGCACTTTTCGTAATGGCAAATGCGGTAACTTCTTCAGAAATTGTATTACAACGAACAAAAAAAATGTACACGTGTTCGAGAAATTTTAGTACATTGGTAAGATGGATCATAAGTTCCATGAGAGAATTTATGAACATATATATGCTATAGACAAAAATAAATGTGAAAATGCTTTAGCTAAACATTCGCATTTGAGTGGTGGGCATAAATTCAGCTTTAAATCTATTGATCAAATTAAACATGATGTTAGGAGTGGGCCTGCAACCTTGCTCCTTGAGGAATGTGAATTGATATGGCAGTTGTTGTTAAATGCTTTTTATTTTCCAGGATTAAATGAAGCCTGTAACATTTCTTGTTTACTGAAACTGAAGAGTTTAAATAGATAGTATATTACTTGTTATACGCATCAATCAATTTTATTAGAATGTCTTTTTATAAAAATGCTTTTACATTTACTAACAGCTAGATCATATGTTTTATTATATGTATGTATTATAGATTTTTTAGTTTTATGGTGGATAGTTGCTACTGTATAATAATGGTTAATTTTATGTTTTAATTTAACCATGGGATGAATTTGGATATGTTGTTTACAATGTCACTTTAAAAATAGGAACCACCAGTGGAATCTCATCTGACTGGTGGCTCTTAAACATGTGATACTTTGTTCCTTGTATTTAAAAACTTTCTCAAACACTTGCACATTTTTTTTGTTCATTGTAATACAATTTCTGAAGAAGTTACCACATTTGCGGTGACGAAAAGCACTTCAAGTTTTACATTATTAAAATACATCTTTTTGTAAGTTTACTACCTTGGATTTTTGGACCTGGTTCTTCAGTTTGTCTTGTGTTTCACCAATGAATACCAGTCGGTTTTGTGTTAATGTCTGATATACACCAGCATAGCAGGTTGTAATATATCTGTAGCAACTGCAGATATACACCAGTATGGCAGATTGTTCTAGGAACTGTATTAACTGCTGATGTACAACACTATGGAAGACTGAACTAGGATCTGCACTAACTGGTAATATACATCAGTATGGAAGATTATACTGAGATCTGTAGTAACTGTGGATATACACCAGTATGACAGATTCTACTAGGATCTGTATTAACTGCTGATATACACCAATATAACAGATTCTACTAGGGTCTATAGTAACTGTAAATATACCAATATGGCAAGATTGTACTAGGATCTGTAGTGACTACTGATATATATACCAGTATGGCAGATTGTACTGGGATCTCTACTAAATGCTGATATACACCAGTATGGCATATTGTACTAGGATCTGTAATAACTACTGATATGCTACTGTATAGCAGATTGCACTAGTATCCATAGTAAATGCTGATATGCACCAATATGGCAGATTGCACAAGGATCTGTAGTAGCTGCTGATATATACCGGTATCATAGTTTGTCTGAGATTTATAGTAACTGCTGATATACACCAGTATACAGATTGTACTGGAATCTGTAGTAACTGCAGATATACACCAGTATGGAAGATTATACTGGGATCTGTAGTAACGGCAGATATACACCAGTATGCAGATTGTACTAAGATATGGAGAACTGGTGATAAACACCAGTATGACAGATTCTGCTAGGATATGTAGCAGTTGTTGCTATACAACAGAATGGCAGATTGTACTAGGATGTGTAGTGACTATTGATATACACCAGTATGGCAAATTGTACTAGGATCCATAGCAACTGCTGATATACACCAATATGGCAGACTGTACAAGGATCTGTAGCAACTGCTTATATATACCAGTATGGAAGATTATACTCAAATCTGTAATAACTGTGGATGTACACCAGTATGGTAGATTCTATTAAGATCTGTAGTAACTGGCAACATACACCAGTATGGCAGATTGTACTAGGATCTGTAGAAACTGCTGATATATAACAATATGGCAGATTGTACTAGGATCTGTAGTGACTGTTGATATATACCAGTATGGTAGATTGTACTGGGATCTGTAGTAACTGCTGATATACACCAATATGACAGATTGTACTAGGATCTGTAGTAACTGCTAATATACACCAGCATTGCATTTTGTACTAGGATCTGTAGTAACTGCTGATATACACCAGTATGGCCAATTGTACTAGGATCTGTAGTAACTGCAGATATACACTGGTATGGCAGAGTGTACTAGGATCTGTAGTAAATGCTGATATACAAAAATATGGCAGATTGTGCTAGGATCTGAAGTAACTGTTGATAAACACCATTATGGCAGATTGACTAGGATCTGTTGTAACTGCTGATATACAACAGTACAGCATATTATACTAAGAGCTGTAGAACCTGGTGATATACACCAGTATGACAGATTCTGCAAGGATCTATAGTAATTGCTGATATACTCCAATATGGCAGATTGGACTAGGATCTGTAGTAACTGCTGACATATACCAGTGTAGTAGATTGTACTGGGATCCATAGTAACTAATGATATACAACAGTACAGCATATTAAACTAAGATCTGAAGAAACTGGCGATATACACCAGAATGACAGATTCTTCTAGTATCTATAGAAATTGCTGATATACACCATTATTGCAGATTGTACTAGGATCTGTTGTAACTGCTGATATACAACAGTATGGCATATTGTACTAAGATCTGTAGAAACTGCTGATATACACCAGTATGCCAGATTGCACTGGGATCTGTTGTAACTGCTGATATACACCAATATGGCAGATTGTACTAGGATATGTTGTAACTGCTGATATACAACAGTATGGCAGATTGTACTAAGATCTGTAGAAACTGCTGACATACACCAGTATGTCAGATTGCACTGGGATCTGTTGTAACTGCTGATATACACCAATATGGCAGGTTATACTAGGATCTGTAGAAACTGCTCATATATACCAATATGGCAGATTGTACTAGGATCTGTAGTGATTGTTGATATATACCAGTTTGGTAGATTGTACTGGGATCTGTAGTAACTGCTGATATACACCACTATGCCAGATTGTACTGGGATCTGTTATAACTGCTGATATACACCAATATGGGAGATTGTACTAGGATGTGTAGTAACTGCTGATATACACCCATATGAAAGATTCCACTAGTATCTCTAGTAACTGCTGATATACAACAATATGGCAGATTGTTCTAGGATCTGAAGTAACTGCTGATATACAACAGTATGGCACACTGTACTAAGATCTGCAGAAACTGGTGATATAAACCAGGATGGCAGATTCGGATAGATCTATAGTAACTGCAGATATAAACCAATATGACAGATTGCACTGGGATCTGTAGTAACTGCTGATATATACGAGTATGGTGGATTGCAATGGGATCTATAGTATCCACTGATATACAACAGTATTCCACATTGTACTGGGATCTGTAGTGACTGCTGATATACAATAAGGCAGATTGTACTAAGATGACAAGTAACTGCTGACATACACCAGATGGTAGATTGTACTAGGATCTGTAGTAACTGCTGATATACCCCAGTATGGCAAATTGTACTAAGATCTGTATAAGCTGGTGATATACACCAGTATGCAGTTTCAGCTGGGACCTATAGTAATTGCTGATATAAAACAGTATGGAAGATTGTACGAGGATATGTAGTAACTATTGATATACACCGGTATGGTAGATTGTACTGGGATCTGTACCAACTGCTGATATACACCAGTATGGCAGATTGTACTAGGATCGGTGGGAATTTCTGATATACATCAATATGCCAGATTGTTGTGGGATCTGTTGTAACTGCTGATATATACCAATATGGCAGATTGCACTAGGGTCTGTAGGAATTGCTGAAATACAACAGTATGGTAGATCGTACTAGGATCTGTAGTAAATGCTGACATATGCCAATATGGCAGATTGTACTAGGATCTGTAGTGATTGTTGATATATACCAGTATGGTAGATAGTACTGGGATCTATAGTAACTGCTGATATACACCAGTATTCCAGATTGTACTGGGAACTGTTGTAACTGCTGATATATACCAATATGGCAGATTGTGCTAGGATCTGTAGTAAATGCTGATATACAAAAAAATGGCAGATTGTGTTAGGATCTGAAGTAAAAGCTGATATACACCATTATGGCAGATTGTACTAGGATCTGTTGTAAGTGCTGATATACACTAGTATGACAGATTCTGCTAGGATCTATAGTGAGTGCTGATATACAATAAGGCAGATTGTACTAGGATCTCAAGGAACTGCTGATATACACCAGTATGGTAGATTGTACTAGCAGCTGTAGTAACTGCTGATATACCCCAGTATGACAAATTGTACTAAGATCTGTATAACCTGGTGATATACACCAGTATGGCAGATTCTGCTGGGATCTGTAGTATTGCTGATATAAAACAGTATGGAAGATTGTACAAGGATCTGTAGTAACTACTGATATACACCAATATGGTAGATTGGACTGGGATCTGTAGAAACTGCTAATATTCACCAGTATGGAAGATTGTACTAGGATTGGTGGGAATGTTTGATATATATCAATATGCCAGATTGTACTGGGATCTGTAGTAACTGCTGATATATACCAATATGGCAGATTGTACTAGGGTCTGTAGGCACTGCTGAAATACAGCAGTATGGCAGATCTTACTAGTTTCTGTAGTGAATACTGACATACACCATTATGGCAGATTATACTAGGATCTGTAGTAACTGCTGATATATAACAATAACCAGTATGGTAGATTGTATTGAGATCTGTAGTTACTGCTGATATACACCAGTATGCCAGATTGTTCTGGGAACTGTTGTAACTGCTGATATACACCAATATGACAGATTGTACTAGGATCTGTAGTAACTGCTGATATACACCAGCATGGCATTTTGTACTAGGATATGTAGCACCTGCTGATATACACCAGTATGGCCAATTGAACTAGGATCTGTAGTAGCTGCAGATATACACAGGTATGGCAGAGTGTACTAGGATCTGTAGTAAATGATAATATACAAAAATATGGCAGATTGTGCTAGGATCTGTAGTAACTGCTGATATTCACCAGCATGGCATTTTGTACTAAGATCTGTAGCATCTGCTGATATACACCAGTATGGCCACTTGAACTAGGATCTGTAGTAACTGCAGATATACACTGGTATGGCAGAGTGTACTAGGATCTGTAGTACATGATAATATACAAAAATATAGCAGATTGTGCTAGGATCTGAAGTAACTGCTGATATACACCATTATGGCAGATTGACTAGGATCTGTTGTAACTGCTGATATACAACAGTACAGCATATTATACTAAGAACTGTAGAACCTGGTGAAATACGACAGTATGACAGATTCTGCTAGGATCTATAGTGATTGCTGATATACTCCAATATGGCAGATTGGACTAGGATCTGTAGGAAGTGCTGATATATACCAGTGTGGTAGATTGTACTGGGATCCATAGTAACTGCTGATATACAACAGGTGATATACACCAGAATGACAGATTCTGCTACTATCTATAGTAATTGCTGATATACACCCTTATTGCAGATTGTACTAGGATCTGTTGTAACTGCTGATATACAACAATATGGCATATTGTACTAAGATCTGCAGAAACTGCTGATATACACCAGTATGCCAAATTGCACTGGGATCTGTTGTAACTGCTGATATACACCAATATGGCAGATTGTACTAGGATCTGAAATAACTGCTGATATACACCAGCATGGCATATTGTACTAGGAACTGTAGCACCTGCTGATATACACCAGTATGACTGATTGTACTAGGATCTGTAGTAACGGCTGATATACATGAATATTACAGATTGCACTAGGATCTGTAGTACCTTATGATATATACCAGTATGGTAGATTGTACTGGGATCTATAGTAACTGCTGATATGCACCAGTATGCCAGACTGTACTGTGATCTGCAGTAACTGCTGATATACACCAATTGGCAGATTGTCCTGGGATCTGTAGTAACTGCTGATATACACCAATACTACAGATTCTGCTAGGATCTCTAGTAACTGCTGTTAGACAACAATATGCAGATTGTGTTAGGATCTGAACTAACTGTCAATATACACCAGTACGGCAGGTTGTACTAGGATCTGTAGTAACTGCTGATATATACCAGTGTGGTAGTTTGTACTGTGATCCATAGTAAATGCTGATATATACCAGTATGGCACATTGCCCTAACATATGTAGTAACTGGTGGTATACACCAGTATGGCAGTTTCTGCTAGCATCTATAATAATTGCTGATATGCTCAAATATTGTAGATTGGACTAAGATCTGTAGTAACTGCTGATATATACTAGTGTGGTAGATTGTACTAGGATATATAGTATCTGCTGCTATACACCAGTATGCCAGATTGTAGTGGGAGCTGTAGTAACTGCTGATATACACCAATATGGCAGATTATACAAGGCTCTTTAGTAACTGCTGATATGGGTCTACTTTAGTTGACCGAGACGCCACTTCGCCGACACGTAGAAGACCGAGACCAAACGACCGAAAACACACAATACCGACAACTCACAAAACCGAACACCATAACACCGACACACAAAACGTAAACTACACATTACACACAACTACATATCCACTCACCTTAACCCAAACCCTCACCCTAAGGTCCGACACTACCGCACACTTACCCTACCCGCACCCCAACCCTAACTCACTTAACCCACCCCTAAACCTAAGGTCCGTCACTATTGCACACTGACCCTACCTGCACCCTAACCCTAACTCATTTAACCCACCCTAAAACATAAAGCCCGTCACTATCGCACACTCACCCTACCCGCACCCTAACCCTAACTCACTTAACCCGCCCCTAAACTACAGTCCGTCACTATCACACACTTACCTTACCTGAACCCTAAGTCTGACACTACCGCACACTCACATTTCCCCGCACCCTAACCTTAAATCCCTCACTATCGCACACTTACCTGTCCGCTCCCTAACCCTAAATCCCTCACTATCGCACACTTACCGAGTCGTGCTCACACGTTCCCCATGTCGGTCTTTCGGCTGTCGGGATTTCACCTTGTCGATCACCTTAGTTTTCGGTCGTTTGGTCTCGGTCTTCTGCGTGTCGGCGAAGTGGCGTCTCGGCCAACTCAAGTAGACCCGCTGATATACACCAATTTGGCAGATTGTACTGGGATTGGTAGTAACTGCTGATATATACCAGTATGGCAGATTGCAATATGATCTGTACTAACTGCAGATATGCACAGATATTGCAGATTGCACTAGGATATGTAATAACTGCTGATATATCCCAGTATTGCAGATTGTACTAGGATCTGAAGTAATTGCTAAAATACACGAATAGAGCAGATTGCACTAGGATCTGTACTAACTGCTGATATACACCAGTATGGCAGATTTTAGTATGATTTGTAATAACTGCAGA
Source organism: Protopterus annectens (assembly GCF_019279795.1). Lineage (NCBI taxonomy): Eukaryota > Metazoa > Chordata > Ceratodontiformes > Protopteridae > Protopterus > Protopterus annectens. The sequence goes on along the minus strand of NC_056739.1, from coordinate 764,496,703 downwards.
AATACACCATTATGGCAGATTGTACTAGGATATGTAGTAATTGCTGATATACACCAGTATGGCAGATTGTACTAGGATCTGTAGTAACTGCTGATTATACACTAGTATGACAGATTCTGCTAGGATCTATAGTGACTGCTGATATACAATAAGGCAGATTGTACTAGGATCTGAAATAACTGCTGATATACACCAGTATAGTAGATTGTACTAGCATCTATAGTAACTGCTGATAAACCACAGTATGACAAATTGTACTAAGATCTGTATAAACTGGTGATATACACCAGTAAGGCAGATTCTGCTGGGATCTGTAGTAATTGCTGATATAAAACAGTATGGCAGATTGTACGAGGATCTGTAGTAACTACTGATATGCACCGGTATGGTAGATTGTACTGGGATCTATACCAACTGCTGATATACACCAGTATGGCAGATTGTACTAGGATCGGGTGGAATTGCTGATATATATCACTATGCCAGATTGTACTGGGATCTGTAGTATCTGCTGATATATACCAATATGGCAGATTGTACTAGGATCTGTAGGAACTGCTGAAATACAACAGTATGGCAGATCATACTAGGATCTGTAGGAACTGTTGACATACACCATTATGGCAGATTATACTAGGATCTGTAAAAACTGCTCATATATACCAATATGGCAGATTGTACTAGGATCTGTAGTGATTGTTGATATATACCAGTTTGGTAGATTGTACTGGGATCTGTAGTAACTGCTGATATACACCACTATGCCAGATTGTACTGGGATCTGTTGTAACTGCTGATATACACCAATATGGGAGATTGTACCAGGATGTGTAGTGACTGCTGATATACACCCATATGAAAGACTATGCTAGTATCTCTAGTAACTGCTGATATACAACAATATGGCAGATTGTTCTAGGATCTGAAGTAACTGCTGATATATAACAGTATGGCGCACTGTACTAAGATCTGTAGAAACTGGTGATATAAACCAGTATGGCAGATTCGGATAAGATCCATAGTAACTACTGATATAAACTGATATGGCAGATTGCACTGGGATCTGTAGTAACTGCTGATATATACAAGTATGGTGGATTGCACTGGGATCTATAGTATCCACTGATATACAACAGTATTCCACATTCTACTGGGATATGTAGTGACTGCTGATATACAATAAGGCAGATTGTACTAGGATGACAAGTAACTGCTGACATACACCAGTATGGTAGATTGTACTAGGATCTGTAGTAACTGCTGATATACCCCAGTATGGCAAATTGTACTAAGATCTGTATAAGCTGGTGATATACACCAGTATGCAGATTCAGCTGGGACCTATAGTAATTGCTGATATAAAACAGTATGGAAGATTGTACAAGAATCTGTAGTAACAATTGATATACACAGGTATGGTATATTGTACTGGGATCTGTACCAACTGCTGATATACACAAGTATGGCAGATTGTACTAGGATTGGTGGGAATTTCTGATATACATTAATATGCCAGTTTGTTGTGGGATCTGTTGTAACTGCTGATACATACCAATATGGCAGATTGCACTAGGGTCTGTAGGAATTGCTGAAATACAACAGTATGGTAGATTGTACTAAGATCTGTAGTAAATGCTGACATACACCATTATGGCACATTATACTAGGATCTGTAGTAACTGCTGATATATGCCAATATGACAGATTGTACTAGGATCTGTAGTGATTACTGATATATACCAGTATGGTAGATAGTACTGGGATCTGTAGAAACTGCTGATATACACCAGTATTCCAGATTGTACTGGGAACTGTTGTAACTGCTGATATGCACCAATATGGCAGATTGTTCTAGGATTTGTAGTAACTGCTGATTTACACCAGCATGGCATTTTGTACTAGGATCTGTAGCACCTGTTGATATACACCAGTATGGCCGATTGTACTAGGATGTGTAGTAACTGCTGATATACACTGGTACGGCAGATTGTACTAGGATCTGTAGTAAATGCTGATATACAAAAATATGGCAGATTGTGTTAGGATCTGATGTAAAAGCTGATATACACTGTTATGGCAGATTGTACTAGGATCTGTTGCAAGTGCTGATATGAAACAGTACAGTATATTAAACTAAGATCTGTAGAAACTGGTGATATACACCAGTATGACAGATTCTGCTAGGATCTATAGTAATTGCTGATATACACCATTATGGAAGATTGTCCTAGGATCTGTTGTAACTGCTGATATACAACAGAATGGCATATTGTACTAAAATCTGTAGAAACTGCTGATATACACCAGTATGCCAGATTGTACTGGGATCTGTTGTAACTGCTGATATACACCAATATGGCAGATTGTACTATGATCTGTAGTAACTGCTGATATACACCAGCATGGCATATTGTACTAGGATCTGTAGCACCTGTTGATATACATCAGTATGGCCAATTGTACTAGGATCTGTTCTAACTGCTGATATATACCAGTATGGTAGATTGTACTGGGATCTATAGCAACTGCTGATATGCACCAATATGTCAGACTGTACTGTGATCTGTATTAACTGCTGATATACACCAGTTGGCAGATTGTCCTGGGATCTGTAGTAACTGCTGATATACACCAATGTGACATATTCTACTAGGATCTCTAGTAACTGCTGTTAGACAACAATATGCAGATTGTGCTAGGATCTGAGCTAACTGTCGATATACACCAGTATGGCAGGTTGTACTAGGACCTGTAGTAAATGCTGATATACACTAGTATGACAGATTCTGCTAGGATCTCTAGTGACTGCTGATATACAATAAGGCAGATTGTACTAGGATCTGAAGTAACTGCTGATATACACCAGTATGGTAGATTGTACGAGCATCTGTAGTAACTAATGGTAAACCACAGTATGACAAATTGTACTAAGATCTGTATAAACTGATGATATACACCAGTAATGCAGATTCTGCTGGGATCTGTAGTAATTGCTGATATAAAACAGTATGGCAGATTGTACGAGGATCTGTAGTAACTACTGATATACACCGGTATGGTAGATTGGACTGGGATCTATACCGACTGCTGATATACACCAGTATGGCAGATTGTACTAGGATCGGTAGGAATTGCTGATATACATCAATATGCCAGATTCTACTGGGATCTGTAGTATCGGCTGATATATACCAATATGGCAGATTCTACTAGGATTTGTAGGAACTGCTGAAATACACCATTATGTAGAAACTGCTCATATATACCAATATGGCAGATTGCACTAGGATCTGTAGTGATTGTTGATATATACCAGTTTGGTAGATTGTACTGGGATCTGTAGTAACTGCTGATATACACCACTATGCCAGATTGTACTGGGATCTGTTATAACTGCTGATATACACCAATATGGGAGATTGTACTAGGATGTGTAGTAACTGCTGATATACACCCATATGAAAGATTTTGCTAGTATCTCTAGTAACTGCTGATATGCAACAATATGGCAGATTGGTCTAGGATCTGAAGTAACTGCTGATATACAACAGTATGGCGCACTGTACTAAGATCTGTAGAAACTGGTGAAATAAACCAGTATGACAGATTCGGATATGATCTATAATAACTACTAATATAAACCAATATGGCAGATTGCACTGGGATCTGTAGTAACTGCTGATATATATAAGTATGGTGGATTGCACTGGGATCTATAGTATCCACTGATATACAACAGTATTCCATATTCTACTGGGATCTGTAGTGACTGCTGATATACAATAAGGCAAGATTGTACTAGGATGACAAGTAACTGCTGACATACACCAGTATGGTAGATTGCACTAGGATCTGTAGTAACTGCTGATATACCCCAGTATGGCAAATTGTACTAAGATCTGTATAAGCTGGTGATATACACCAGTATGCAGTTTCAGCTGGGACCTATAGTAATTGCTGATATAAAACAGTATGGAAGATTGTACGAGGATCTGTAGTAACTATTGATATACATTGGTATGGTAGATTGTACTGGGATCTGTACCAACTGCTGATATACACAAGTATGGCAGATTGTACTAGGATCGGTGGGAATTTCTGATATACATCAATATGCCAGATTGTTGTGGGATCTGTTGTAACTGCTGATATATACCGATATGGCAGATTGCACTAGGATCTGTAGGAATTGCCGAAATACAACAGTATGGTAGATTGTACTAGGATCTGTAGTAAATGCTGACATACACCATTAAGGCACATTATACTAGGATCTGTAGTAACTGCTGATATATGCCAATATGACAGATTGTACTAGGATCTGTAGTGATTGTTGATATATACCAGTATGGTAGATAGTACTGGGATCTGTAGTAACTGCTGATATACACCAGTATTCCAGATTGTACTGGGAACTGTTGTAACTGCTGATATACACCAATATGGCAGATTGTGCTAGGATATGTAGTAACTGCTGATATACACCAGCATGGCATTTTGTACTAGGATCTGTAGTACCTGTTGATATACACCAGTATGGCCGATTGTACTTGGATGTGTAGTAACTGCTGATATACACTGGTATGGCAGATTGTTCTAGGATCTGTAGTAAATGCTGATATACAAAAATATGACAGATTGTGTTAGGATCTGAAGTAAAAGTTGATATACACCATTATGGCAGATTGTACTAGGATCTGTTGTAAGTGCTGATATGAAACAGTACAGTATATTAAACTAAGATCTGTAGAAACTGGTGATATATACCAGTATGACAGATTCTGCTAGGATCTATAGTAATTGCTGATAGACACCATTATGGCAGATTGTACTAGGATCTGTTGTAAGTGCTGATATACAACAGAACGGCATATTGTACTAAAATCTGTAGAAACTGCTGATATACACCAGTATGTCAGATTGTATTGGGATCTGTTGTAACTGCTGATATACACCAATATGGCAGATTGTACTATGATTTGTAGTAACTGCTGATATACACCAGCATGGCATATTGTACTAGGATTTGTAGCACCTGTTGATATACACCAGTGTGGCCAATTGTACTAGGATCTGTACTAACTGCTGATATATACCAATATGGTAGATTGTACTGTGATGTATAGTAACTGCTGATATGCACCAGTATGTCAGACTGTACTGTGATCTGTATTAACTGCTGATATACACCAGTTGGCAGATTGTCCTGGGATCTGTAGTAACTGCTGATATACACCAATATGACGGATTCTACTAGGATCTCTAGTAACTGCTGTTAGACAACAATATGCAGATTGTGCTAGGATCTGAGCTAACTGTTGATATACACCAGTATGGCAGGTTGTACTAGGACCTGTAGTAACTGCTGATATATACCAGTGTGGTAGATTGTACTGGGCTCCATAGTAAATGCTGATATATACCAGTATGGCACATTGCTCTAACATATGTAGTAACTGGTGATATACACCAGTATGGCAGTTTCTGCTAGCATCTATAGTAATTGCTGATATGCTTCAATATTGTAGATTGGATTAAGATTTGTAGTACCTGCTGATATATACTAGTGTGGTAGATTGTACTGGGATATATAGTATCTGCTGATATACACCAGTATGCCAGATTGTACTATGATCTGTATTAACTGCTGATATACACCAATTGGCAGATTGTCCTGGGATCTGTAGTAACTGCTGATATACACCAATACTACAGATTCTGGTAGGATCGCTAGTAACTGCTGTTAGACAACAATATGCAGATTGAGTTAGGATCTGAACTAACTGTCGATATACACCAGTACGGCAGGTTGTACTAGGATCTGCAATAATTGCTGATATATACCAGTGTGGTAGATTGTACTGCGATCCATAGTAAATGCTGATATATACCAGTAAGGCACATTGCAATAACATATGTAGTAACTGGTGATATACAACAGTATGGCAGTTTCTGCTAGCATCTATAGTAATTGCTGATATGCTTCAATATTATAGATTGAACTAAGATCTGTAGTAACTGCTGATATATACTAGTGTGGTAGATTGTACTGGGATATATAGTATTTGCTGATATACACCAGTATGTCAGATTGTACTGGGAGCTGTAGTAACTGCTGATATACACCCAAATGGCAGATTATACTAGGATCTTTAGTAACTGCTGATATACACCATTATGGCAGATTGCACTAGGATATGTAGTAACTGCTGATATACACCAGTATGGCAGATTGTACTAGGACCTGTAGTAACTGCTGATATACACTAGTATGACAGATTCTGCTAGGATCTGTAGTGACTGCTGATATACAATAAGGCAGATTGTACTAGTATCTGAAGTAACTACTGATATACACCAGTATGGTAGATTGTACTAGCAACTGTAGTAACTGCTGATAAACCACAGTATGACAAATTGTACTAAGATCTGTATAAACTGATGATATACACCAGTAAGGCAGATTCTGCTAGGATCTGTAGTAATTGCTGATATAAAACAGTATGGTAGATTGTACTGGGATCTATACCAACTGCTGATATACACCAGTATGGCAGATTGTACTAGGACTGGTAGGAATTGATGATATACATCAATATGCCAGATTGTACTGGGATCTGTAGTATCTGCTGATATATATACCAATATGGCAGATTCTACTAGGATCTGTAGGAACTGCTGAAATACACCATTATGGCAGATTATACTAGGATCTGTAGAAACTGCTCATATATACCAATATGGAAGATTGTACTAGGATCTGTAGTGATTTTTGATATATACCAGTTTGGTAGATTGTACTGGGATCTGTAGTAACTGCTGATATACACCACTATGCCAGATTGTACTGGGATCTGTTGTAACTGCTGATATACATCAATATGGGAGATTGTACTAGGATGTGTAGTAACTGCTGATATACACCCATATGAAAGATTCTGCTAGTATCTCTAGTAACTGCTGATATACAACAATATGGCAGATTGTTCTAGAATCTGAAGTAACTGCTGATATACAACAGTATGGTGCACTGTACTAAGATCTGTAGAAACTGGTGATATAAACCAGTATGGCAGATTCGGATAGGATCTATAGTAACTACTGATATAAACCAATATGGCAGATTGCACTGGGATCTGTAGTAACTGCTGATATATACAGGTATTGTGGATTGCACTGGGATCTATAGTATCCGCTGATATACAACAGTATTCCACATTCTTCTGGGATCTGTAGTAACTGCTGATATACAATAAGGCAGATTGTACTAGAATGACAAGTAACTGCTGACATATACCAGTATGGTATATTGTACTAGGATCTGTAGTAACTGCTGATAAACCACAGTATGACAAATTGTACTAAGATCTGTATAAACTGATGATATACACCAGTAAGGCAGATTCAGCTGGGACCTATAGTAATTGCTGATATAAAACAGTATAGAAGATTGTACGAGGATCTGTAGTAACTATTGATATACACCGGTATGGTAGATTGTACTGGGATCTGTACCAACTGCTGATATACACAAGTATGGCAGATTGTACTAGGATTGGTGGGAATTTCTGATATACATCAATATGCCAGATTGTTCTGGGATCTGTTGCAACTGCTGATATATACCAATATGGCAGATTGCACTAGGAACTATAGGAATTGCTGAAATACAACAGTATGGTAGATTGTACTAGGATATGTAGTAAATGCTGACATGCACCATTATGGTACATTATTCTAGGATCTGTAGTAACTGCTGATATATGCCAATATGACAGATTGTACTAGGAGCTGTAGTGATTGTTGATATATACCAGTATGGGAGATAGTACTGGGATCTGTAGTAAATGCTGATATACACCAGTATTCCAGATTGTACTGGGAACTGTTGTAACTGGTGATATACACCAATATGGCAGATTGTGCTAGGATCTGTAGTAACTGCTGATATACACCAGCATGGCATTTTGTCCTAGGATCTGTAGCACCTGCTGATATACACCAGTATGGCCGATTGTACTAGGATCTGTAGTAACTGCTGATATACACTGGTATGGCAGATTGTACTAGGATCTGTAGTAAATGCTGATATACAAAAATATGGCAGATTGTGTTAGGATCTGAAGTAAAAGCTGATATACACCATTATCGCAGATTGTACTAGGATCGGTTGTAAGTGCTGATATGAAACAGTACAGTATATTAAACTAAGATCTGTAGAAACTGGTGATATACACCAGTATGACAGATTCTGCAAGGATCTATAGTAATTGCTGATATACACCATTATGGCAGATTGTACTAGGATCTGTTGTAAGTGCTGGTATACAACAGTACGGCATATTGTACTAAGATCTCTAAAAACTGCTGATATACACCAGTATGCCAGATTGTACTGGGATCTGTTGTAACTGCTGATATAGACCAGTATGGCCAATTGTACTAGGATCTGTACTAACTGCTGATATATACCAGTATGGTAGATTGTACTGGGATCTATAGTAACTGCTGATATGCACCAGTATGTCAGACTGTACTGTGATCTGTATTAACTGCTGATATACACCAGTTGGCAGATTGTCTTGGGATCTGTAGTAACTGCTGATATACACCAATATGACAGATTCTACTAGGATCTCAAGTAACTCCTGTTAGACAACAATATGCAGATTGTGCTAGAATCTGAATTAACTGTCAATATACACCAGTATGGCAGGTTGTACTAGGATCTGTAGTAACTGCTGATATATACCAGTGTGGTTGATTGTACTGGGATCCATAGTAACTGCTGATATATACCAGTATGGCACATTGTACTAACATCTGTAGTAACTGGTGACATACACCAGTACGGCAGTTTCTGCTAGCATCTATAGTAATTGCTGATATGCTCCAATATGGCAGATTGGACTTGGATCTGTAGAAACAGCTGATATATACTAATGTGGTAGATTGTACTGCGATCTTTAGTATCTGCTGATATAAACTAGTATGCCAGATTATACTGGGAGCTGTAGTAACTGCTGATATACACCAATATGGCAGATTGTACTGGGATTGGTAGTAACTGATGATATATACCAGTATGACAGATTGTAATATGATCTGTACTAACTGCTGATATACACCAGTATGGCAGATTGTACTAGGATCTGTAGTAATTGCTAAAATACATGAATAGGGCAGATTGCACTAGGATCTGTACTAACTGCTGATATATATACCAGTATGGCAGGTTTTACTAGGATCTGTAGTAACTTCAGATATACACCAATATGGCAGATTGCACTAGGATATGTAGTAACTGCTGATATACACCAGTATGGCAGATTGTACTTGGATCTGTAGTAACTGCTGATATACACTAGTATGACAGATTCTGCTAGGATCTGTAGTGATTGCTGATATACAATAAGGCAGATTGTACTAAGATCTCAAGTAACTGCTGATATACACCAGTATGGTAGATTGTACTAGGATCTGTAGTAACTGAGGATATACCCCAGTATGACAAATTGTACTATGATGTGTATAAATTGGTGATATACACCAGTATGGCAGATTCTGCTGGGATCTGTAGTAATTGCTGATATAAAACAGTATGGCAGATTGTACGAGGATCTGTAGTAACTACTGAAATACACCGGTGTAGTAGATTGTACTGGGATCTATACCAATGGCTGATATACACCAGTAAGGCAGATTGTACTGGGATCTGTAGAAACTGCTAATATACACCAGTATGGCAGATTGTAGTAGGATCTGTGGAAATTCCTGCTATACACCAATATGCCAGATTGTGCTGGGATCTGTAGTAACTGCTGATATACACCACTATGGCAGATTGTACTAGGATCTGTAGTAACTGCTGACATACACCAATATGGCAGATTGTACTAGGATCTGTAGTAACTACTGATATACACGAGTATTGGTTTACTAAAGTCAAATTATGTTTTAGTGACCTGCTGCAGTTCTACACCAAGATTAATAAAGCATCCATTTTACTGCCAGTTATTTGGATTTGCTGAAGGTTTTTGACATTGACCTTCACCACAAGATTATTTTGCATTGGAAGGTACTTGCATCCTATACTACATAAGTAACTCACCTTTCCTTTAGTGTCTTAAATACAGAATACTCCACTGGGATAAAAAAAATCCACTTGTACCTGCCCTTAAGAATTATTCTATGTTTATCCTTCAGAAATCAAAGGTTCAGTTGTATGGGGCATTCACCCAAACCCTGACCCTATTAATCTAAAACAAATCCTCAACATCATCAGTTCCTGCAAATAGCGTAACAGTTCAGGTAACTCCTCTCCTTCACTTATAAGCCATCCCTCCTCTAATGCATCCTTTTGTCCTTATACAAAGGCATTTTCCATCCAATCCAATACCCATTCACAGACTTTACATTCTTTGATGCCATCAAGCACAAGTCTAGCCAAAATAAATAAGTTTGGTAAACTTAAATCTTTGTAGTATTTTTATTGTTTACTGTTACAGTTCTACATGCCTGGATATCACTCTATTCATGAGATTTCCTAACCATCACTGAAACATGGTTTAAATCCAATATGAAGGATAAAGAAATGCTACCTACAGCCTATAACATTAGGAGGACTGACTGACCCCACAAAAAATGAGGCAGAGTCACTGTACTGTACACTATCTCCTTTAACTTCTCCTATTCCAACTTCATCCCCAAATTTCACTCAGCTGAAATTCTCATAGCACTTTTAAAGCTAAACTATAAAAAAAAACACACTGTATTGTTGTACTTTACATCCCGCTGGAAACAGCATACCCATCTTGAAGACTTTCTCTTGTGGGTATCCAGTACTATTACTTAAGAAACAATTATTCTGAGTGATGTCAGTATTGACTCGCAAAATATGTAATCTCTGACAGTCCCTCACCTTACATAAATCTATTTGGTTTGACACAACTAATCACAACACCTACTAGATAGAACAATGACATTAAGGGCAGAATTCTTGATTGGATTTTAGTCTCAGACCTCAGTAAACTATCAGTGGAACCTATTCAAACTCCCTAAGTGACCATCTCCCTGCACACACACACACACACACACACACACACACACACACACACACACACACACACACACGCACACACACACACACACACACACACACACATACACACACACACACAGACTTAATACTTATCACCCTATTGCCTGCCAACTTAAACCAACGAGGGATCTCAAAAAATTTTAACACAGACATTTTCTGCTGTACCGTAAAGTCCTCCAACTAGTCTATACTAAGAACTCTCTCATTAGATGATGCAGTTACAACTTTTAATACCTTTTTTAAATACCCTAAATAACTCCCCCCCCCTGTGTATAAAAAGAGTGAAAGTAAAACATTCCCCTGGCTATCCATCCTTATCAAAAACTATTCATGCCGTAGAGAAGCATTGGGGGGAGTGGCTAAATCAAAAAAAATATCAGCAATGCAAGGAACTTCATAATCAAGTTAAAAACAAATATACAAAGACAAGAGACAATACTATGACAAACTACAACTTAATCACAAAAATGATCCAAAAACATATGGTCCTCTATTCAGACACTACTCAATCCTGCCTCAAAAAAAGATCTGTATCCCCCTCAAACCTGCTACACCCTAAAAATAGCAATTACATTTAATAAATACTTCATAGAGAGCATTGTTGCCCTCACCATCTCCTCTCATAATGGCTCTTAACCCTCAGGGTTGGGAGGGTGGCCTAATGGTTAAGGTGTTTGCTTTACAAACACAAGATGCAGGGTTCGAGTCTCACAAGGGATAATTGGCTAGGTTTAAAATGGCTCACAAGAGCAGTTAACTTAGTACTAACCTATGAACTCAACATGGATTCCACCCTGGCCATAGTACAACTGCTGCACTATTATCCTTTTTTGATAATATAAATGTGAAAAGAGACTCTGGCAAACTTATCTCTTCCATATTTCTGGTTCTGTCCAATGCCTTTGATAACATCTCGCATAGCAAACTCTTTCAACAACTGCTCCATCACGGTGTACCCCTTCTTCACTTCAGTGGTTTAAAAGGTACCTGATAGACAGCAAACTGTTAGATGACTACATACCTTCTCTTCTTACCTCCCTATGGTGTACCCCAAGGCTCAATTATTGGTCTACTAATATTTAACATTTTCATTAATGACTTCTATACCTCTTCTAAGCAAGCATCACGTATACAGTATGCTGAAAATTTGACACTAATATTCTCATCTGATACTCTGGCGCATCTTCTTGAAATCATACAAGAAGCCTTCACCTCTACTAAAAACTGGATTCACAATGCCCAATTATTACTCAACCCTCCAAAAAATAAAACTATTACTATTCCTCCCCAAAGTACATCTATAGGACAAGTCCACCTTCAAAACTTTCTTCTTTAATTAGAAATACAGAGATAGAATTCATATCCTATACAAAACTGCTTGGTGTGACAATTGATGACAACCTAAGATTTGAACTCCACATTCAAAATAATATTAAAAAACACTCACCAGAAACTTGGCATGCATTATAGACATGAATACTTTCTTACTAACTCTGCTAAAACTACCCTAGCAACCACTTACCTACTTCTTTCACTCTTATATGGTACCTCCATCTTTATCAACTTGCAGGTATTTGTTAAAACTAAACTTGAAGATGGCACCAAAAATCAAATGTACAGAATGAATATTTAAATTCTGTAAAGAAAAGGGAGGATTAGCCTGTGACATGACACCTACTTAATTCCTGAGCTTTCCCCACCCTGGGGCTAAATAAGTGAATTAAACCTTATTACTGAATAGAAAACATCTTTAGATTCCTCTGCTACCTACATGACCTAGTCAGCCATTACTGAATTTGTTTTTGACTAAAGCACAGTACAAACATGGATTTAATATGCAATTCCCTACAAGTAAGTGTCATGTGATTAGGATTTTGCCATCTGCAAACGACCTCTTCACTGGAAGGTAAATAAGAGAAGCTTGCTAGCTACTAAATCAAATACTGCCAGAAATTGTTGTTTTGAAAGCATCAGCTGCCCACGATAAGCTGTCATACAGCAATGGGCAGAAAAACATTTCTGTGGAGTGCATGCCATCACTGAATTCAACCCAGAAAAAGGACATAAAGGCAGGTGCCAGAGAACAGAACGCATCTTTTCACATACTCCAAAGAGGAGGAAGATGACCCTAAAAATGGCTATACTGGAACAACTTGTGCTAAATGGGCATAAAAGAACACACTTAGCCCACAATGTTAGACAATTTTCTGCAGTATGACCTCCATGTCCCCTTGTAGCTGTCACATTTGAGTATCTTTGAAAGAGCTTAAGAAGCCCATAACCCATGCCAACTACACACCCAGGCAGATAATTTTTAAGATAGTAAACTGAAGGGATAGGGAATTAGTTCTGAATCTGGTTTGCACGGCCAAAACATTTCTGCTGGCAAATCAGGAATTAAACTTTTCCAAGATTATTTCAAGGAGCTAGTGAAGTGGTCAACAAGAAGACACTGTTTGCGAATGTCAGGAAACTTTGTTATCAAATAGAAGAATTATGTAAGCAGATACTAGAAGAACTGGTACTTTTCTTAATAGGGAGAAGAAGTGATGGAAGGTATGCCATGGGTGTATGAAATCATGCTGGGGAGAATGAAAGGGGCCACCTTGAACAGGAAGATCAGCACAAAAGGGGGTACCTTGAACAGGAAGAAAAGCAGTAAGAGGAAGTGTGAAAGTAATACAGACTAGGAATAGCAAATAACTGTGGATCAAGGAAATTAGTTCTTCATGGATGTGGCTATGAACCACTGGAATAGGCAAGGAAAAGGAAATTCACAGAGATATTCAAGGATGTATACAACAAGTCAATAAATATTGTGAGGAGAGCAGGGATAGAGAGGAAGAACAATGTTAAATGCAGTTATAGCATTAAGCAAATGGGATGTTATTCTTATATGTAATCAAAGAGATAATAGTTTTACTATGATGAGTCAGTCTTAAAAATGATTGCACCAACCACACTGTGTAATTTCTCTCTACAGGTTCTTCATTATTTAAGTCACATCCACTTTGTCAATGATGCCAGTGAAGAAGTCTATTTTGATAAGAATGGAAATATATTGGCTCTGTATGATGTTTTAAACTGGCAGAAGTCTTCTGATAGTACAACTGAATTTACCAAAGTAGGAAGCTATAATGCCAGGGAATTTATAAGCCAAAAACTGGTGATTAATTCTAGTGCCATCATGTGGGCTGGAGGACTTGATAAGGTTAGACACTGGTGTATCGGTAAGAATATACAGAGATATACACACATGCACGCACACATGTATGTGTGTGTGTAATTTGTATGTATGTCTATAGAAAGTTGGAGAGGCATTTATTTTAATTTTGCCTTTATGATATATGTGATGATGTGAGGTTTTGCCAGCTATGCTCAGAGAAGTAAGGCAGTTGATATGTAACATATGCCAGCATAGTTAGCTGGTGTTGTAAATAATATATATCCAAACTGATTTATACAGATGCTTGTGTTGAAAAATATATTTGTAAAACTGCTTGTGTTAAAAATGTACCAACAGTGGGTCCTGCTGGACAGAAAAGAAATACACCTGTATGTCAGACTGTATTGGAACTGTTAAAATTAATATATTGTAATAGAGGATACTGGAAGAGAAGAGGTTGATCTCAGTCCAAATAACTTTGAAAAACAGTCTGAAATTAAATTACCTGGTTTAGGCCATAAAGACTGTGGGGGTAATTCAATAAACCCTACATGGAGTGATTCTCCATGTAGGAATAGTGTTGTCGCCCAAACATGGAATATGGCCACTGAGAGATCCAGGAAACAGGGCTGGGGGTGTGACATGTGTGTGGACACCATGCAAACACAGATGTGTCCACGGAATGCAAATCGCCTCATCTGCTGGTGAAAACCTTGCAAATGAGGTGATTTTGCGATCCAGGAAGCAGAAAGACATCCGTGTAGGTACCGTGTCTGCAGGAAAAATGTACGTGGTTACTAACTGTGTACCAGAATTAAAAATTAAAACAGGGGCTGTAACAGCCCCCCAAAAAAGCGTCTATATGTGACAGTAGCCATTCAAATGGCCAAATATATGGCCATTGAGACTAAAAAGTAATGCAACATATCAAAACTGATCATTTTTTTTAAATACATATGCCATGTTTAAGTGGCAAACATGCTATTAATAAAACAAATGTGTGAAATATGGAATTTAAGGTAGGCAAAGTAATTGCATTATAGTGCCCAGCATACAGAGTGATACAATGGCAGGTTATAGTGGTAGCTAAGGCAATAGGCCTTCATGTAGTGCTCTATCCAGGGTATATGCAATTAGGCGTATGTAAATGAGCCAGGTTTATTGAATAGAAAAAAGGGCCAATGTGTTCTGTAGGTACTAACTGTGGTAGGGCTAGAACTATGTTGGGGTAGGCAGAACAGATAGCTAACATCAAAAGGGTGTGTGTCACACCTTATTTAAGCTGACTGCAGCTTAACAGTGCCTGTCTGCACTCAGCTAAACACAGCTAAGCAGGCATGTGTGTCTGAGGCTGCTAAGCTGTGCTTAGCCCTGTGGCGTGTGTTTTAGCTTGTTAAAGAAAAGATAAGTGTGCCCCATGTACAGGGGAGGGCCCTTTCTACTGAGCAATGTTTACACTACTTCTGTGGGTTTGTGCAGAGCACAGTGGGGCTTAGCAATGGAAGAAATAAAAAAAAAGTGGGGGGGATAGCCTGAGAAAGCCAATCAAGCATAAATGACTGATACGCCTTGTTCCACTGAAACTGGCCCATTGAAACCCCTCAATAATATAGCTAGCAGGTGGTATGTAACACAGTCAGCCGGTCACACAGGCTGTATCTGCAGCACACCAGTATAAAGTATATATACATCCTTCAATCTGATTTTTCCCATATACTCTGCACCATTGGAGTACACACTTGAGAATTTTAACAGACAAAATGATAAGGGCTGCTGCTGCTCTGCTATATCTGTATACACTACAGGCTGAGGTCAGTGATGATGATGATGATGCTGACAATACACCCAGACTGAGGAGGAGAAGAGTGTTCAGGCCCAGGGTAACCTTTCAGGGGCTACATGAGCTGGAGATAGTAGAGCACTACAGAGTGGACAGGGACATACTACAAGAACTCACTGAGCTATGCTGCCCTCACCTCAGACCAAGAGCAAACAGAGAAGAACCCATCCCAGTGGAAACAAAGGTATATGTAGCCTTCAGAATACTAGCTACAGGTACTTTCCAAAGACCTACTGGGAACATCATGGGAATTTCATAGGTATACACATCCAGGGTACACTACCAGTTCTTGGATGTCATACTAACACATGCCAGTGAGCACATTTATTTCCCAAACACCCCTGAGGAGAGGACCAGCAATATGCATCTCTTCCACCATGTAGCACACTACCCAGAGATACTGTGTGCCATACACTGCACTCATGTGCACATCAAAGCACCACTCAAAGAGGAGGGTAGAGTCTATGTCAACCGCAAGGGGGTATCACTCCATCAACTGCCAGGTCATGTGCAATGCCCAAGGCATTATCATCAGTGTGTATGCTGGAAGCCCTAGCAGTTATCACAACTCCCACATCTGGCATGCATCACAGTTGTACCAGGCATTTGCCAGGGGGGACATCACATACAGCCATCTAGTGGGGGATGCTGGTTATGCACTGGAACAATGGATGATGACACCCATCAGAAATGCACACACACCAACTGAAGAATGTCATAATGAGGCGCACACACAAACTAGGAAAATCATAGAGCATGTGTTTGTGCTGTTCAAGTCATGGTTCTGCTGCCTTGACATATCTGGTGGAGCCCTGCCGTACTCTCCAGCCACATGTGCACACATGTTCATAGTATCTGTAATGCTACACAATAGGATCCTGTGGAAACAGCTGCAGCAAAAACATCACAGGGAAGGGCAATACAGCCCTCCAACATTCTCAAGGTCCCCACACGCACAAGGGGACACGGAGGAGGTACCACCTGAGGCTTTCCCTGTAGGCAGACATAGGCATGCCCAGTACAACCTGGCCTTGGCAAAGAGGCAATGCATAGCACATACACTGACAACCTTAGAACCCAGGGACTGACACCTCACTCCAACTCACATACACACAGTAAAATGGATGCCAACCACATCACACTACCCGTATCTTACCATGTATAGGCTGTGTACTGCATGCATCCAACACATTCAGCCCTGAAGCACTATTTTCTCAACTTCTGCTGGCACAAGGTAAGTCACTCTTCTTAACAACAAATAAATGGGGTAGTATATGGTGGTAGCATATGTATGTTATTGCTGCATGTATGCAAGGAAATGGAGTGGCTACTAGGATAGCAGCAGACAACAGACAGCTATGTGGGACAACAGGAACTCTCTGCCAAATACTGGCTGTCCTATAATATGCAGTAGGGCCCAAACCAGCAAAATCCACTGCACTATGTGAGGGACTTACAAACAGCGGGGTCATAGGACAGATCCATGGATGTCAGTGTTGGACTCCCACACATACCTCTCAACCTCGTACAGCAAAAAATCTGTAAAAGCCAAAAAGAAATGTGGGGCAAAGGCCCCAAAACAGGGACACGTGTTAAATATTGCTCTTGCAAACATAGAAAGTTGATAGAATAACAGGTTTTGCAGTAGCATGAATTCTCTGAAGGGTAAGAAGTCTGAAACTCAAATGTCTGTCATTACTTACTAACTTCAGTCTTTAATGATTTCACAGTAATTTTCACAGACAACCACAATTTTATGAAAAATGGACCCAAAATGTGAGAGAAACATCTGGACAATTCAGCAAAAATCTGCACAGTTCAGAGGTATGGTCCCCAACCCCGATACACTCATGTTCCCATAGAACTGCAGTAACAGTTATGTTTGTAAGGTAATAGCGGCAGACCACACATTCCCAGGGCTGTCTCAATCAACTTGCTAACATGTTCTTTTTCAACAATATGCAGGGACCAATGCGCTATGTATTTGTGTGGTTAATAGTGATAGGAAGTAGAAACCACTGACTGGTGGCTGTTGTGGCTCACTGGGCTAAGTACATGACTGTGGGTGACAGGGTCCATGGTTCAAGTCTGGCTGTGCCTACTATTTTTCATGTCAGCTACACCTATGGTTGGAGTTCTACAGGCTGTCCACATGTCAATATTTGTTACTTGCAGGATAGCTGGACAATGGAGGGACAGTGGCCCACAGATATGGACATTACACAGCTCTGAGTAACCTAGATGGTGCCTACTAGAACAGCCTGTTGTGACAAGTCATTGTAGTGCCAGGATACAAAGGCTGCCACATAACTGTGTCAGTACTCATAACAAGTCAGTGGGTACCATCCATACCCCACGACTGTCATGATTTCTCAGAATGTCCACACATATGCATTGTATATCTGTTCTGTTTGTCATAACATTGCATTTGTCTGGCAAACTACTGACTAAACAATACAGGTTGCTGTGAAAACATCAATGACAGACAGCTCAGATGCAAACTTCATACCTGTAAGAAAATGCAAGCTAATACAAAACCAGTCTACCAACTGTCTACATTTGGAATAGCAATATTAAGCTGCTGTCCCCATATCTTGGCCTGTGCCCGACTGTGATATACGGCCCTGTCAACATGTCTGCCTGTAACAGGTAGACAGGTATGACTAACATATAGCCTTAGAAGAACAGTGCAACACAAACCGTCTGAGCACCTGAGCAGATGTATGGGGCGCAATGCTGGCCAACCTGATAAACAGGTACAGTCAGAGGTGTGTAGTCTGTAACCCTGTGTGTGATGTTATGATTTCTACCCCAGTCACACCATACCTACAACTACATAAGAGCAGCAACTGTGGACAAAGCATGTGACTGGAGCAGAGCTGGACAGAAGGCC
Organism: Protopterus annectens; assembly: GCF_019279795.1. NCBI lineage: Eukaryota > Metazoa > Chordata > Ceratodontiformes > Protopteridae > Protopterus > Protopterus annectens. The sequence continues at coordinate 764,477,703 of NC_056739.1, read as the reverse complement.
ACATATAAGGGGAAGGAGGAACCACTGGCCACACAAATTTAGAATGTGCAGACTACAGCATGTTGTGCAGTAGCATGGGTTCCCTGCAAACTATGGAGTCAGTAGACAAATGTCTGTCAGCGGTTCCTTATATTAATCTATACTGATCTGCCACTGACATACCAGGACATCACAGTGCTGTGCAAAATGTACCTCACATATTATGCAAAACTCTGCTCAGTCCAATACAGTCTGCACCTACCCTAGATATGACTCAGTTAATAAGGATAGCACACAACCAGGAGATCCTTTAGCTAGTCTATCAGTGAGGTGCTGGACTGTTTACAGGGCTCATCAGCTAATCAGCTGTAGCACACAAAATCCTGGACCAGAGTACAGATAGGTCTGGACTGAAGTCCCAATCTTACTATTGATGGTCATACTGAGCATTCTCATACACTTAGCTTCTGCCAGCCCTTGTCTAAACCCACATCTGGCTACATAACTGGGATGTATATATATATATATATATATATATATATATATATATATATATATATATATATATATATATATATATATATATATCCCTTCTGCATAGAGACAGCTTTGTACACCTTAACTGTCTATCCTGACCACCACCAGACATGTGTACCCCCATCTATCCATATGTGGTACATATAAGATTTATCTGGATCTGTTGACTGTCATATATTGCAGATATATAGGTAACATATACAAGTATATCATCTACAGAGAGGCAGATGGTGGGAGAGACAGAGAGAGAGAGAGAGAGAGAGAGACAGAAAGAGACCCTGAAAGGCATACAATGATGAACTGCAACAGCCACACATCACCAATTTGAAGCAGTGACATGTGCAAATACTATGGTGAGGCCCATTGTGTAATAGTAGGGATGCAGTGGTTGTATTCTTACATCAGTCACTGTGTGTGTGTGTTTTTATATGTATTACATATACAGAAGACTAGACACACCCAACAAGCCTATGTCTGTGTAATGGCCACCCATATTTTGGCCCTGTGACTACTGTCCTCCACAACAGTAGTCTCCCTGTCAACAACTACTGATGTCATCCACCCCAAAAGCACTACTAGACACTCAACATGTGTAATTCCCATGGCGCATATGATAAGTCCCTACTACTATAGTATATACAGTTAGGTAGGTAGTGGTTCAATTCCCATCAATGCCAACTGAGTGTGTATATGTATATAAGTATATTTTCTTGTGGCTTTGTGTGTTTCCTGCCTATGTGTGTGTGCAATGCCAATACAGTTTGAGGCCTGTTCCACCCTGTTAACCCCCCATTGCCCTACTGTACAGGGCCTGCTGATGTCATCCACTTTAGATACAGCATTGGACACTTTGTAAGCATATAAGCTCTGTGGTGCAAGCAATAAGTATGTAGCACTGAAGCACATACAACTAAATAGGTAGGGCTACTAATCTCAAGATTGCCAAGTGTGGGTTGGTTATACCATTTTGAGGCCTGTTCCACCCAGCTGACATCACACATTTGCTTTACTTGACAGGGCTGTTGATGTCATCCATGTTAGATACAGTGCTGGACACTATGTAGACATATACATTATGTGGCGCATGAGATAAATATGTAGCACTATAGTACATGCAACTAGATAGGTAGTGGTTCTAATCTCAAGACTTACAGCTGTGTGTGTGTGTGTGTGTGTGTGTGTGTGTGTGTGTGTGTGTGTGTGTGTGTGTGTGTGTGTGTGTGTGTGTGTGTGTGTGTGTGTGTGTGTGTGTGTGTGTGTGCATTTGAGGCCTGTTCCACCCTGTTGACTCATCCCATTGCATTCATTTATGGGGCCTGTTGATGTCATCTACCTTAGATACAGTATTTGACACTCTGCAGGCTTATAGGCTCTGTGGCACATGCGATAAATGTGTAGCACTATAGTACACGCAACTAGATAGGTAGGGACTTGTGTGGTGTGTGTGTGTGTGTGTGTGTGTGTGTGTGTGTTATAGCATTTTGAGACCTGTTCCACCCTGTTGACTCACCCCATTGCATTAATTTACAGGGCCTGTTGATATCATCCACCTTAGATGCACTGTTTCACACTCTGCAGGCCATACCTCTCAACTGTATACAGTTTTGCAGAATGTCCAGATGATTGCATCATATATTTCATCTGTGTGTCATAAAATTATGGTTTCCTGGTCAATCACTGGCAAAGCATTAAGAGCTGAAGTCAGAAAATAATGACAGACATCTGAGTGTCAGACTTCATACCCTTCACAAACGTTATGGTAATATGAAACCTGTCACTCTATCAGTTATCTACATTTGTAAGAGCAACATGTAAAAACTGTCCCTATTTTTGGGCCTGTGTCCCCCAATTATTGAAGGCTTTGTCCACATGTATTGTTCTAACAGGTTGAGAGGTATGCCCCAGGCATATATGTTCTGTGGCATATGCAATAATGACATAGCACTGCCACGGTGGTGCAGCGCTTAGCATTGCCACCTCACAACAAGAGGTTCTCTGGTTTGATCCTCGACTGAGGTACCTTCTGTGCGGAGTTTGCATGTCCTCCCTGTGGTCATGTGGGTTTCCTCCGGGTGCTCCGGTTTCCTCCCACATCCCAAAGACATGCTGTAGGTGGATTGGACACTCTAAAATTGGCCCTAGGCGTGAGTGCGTGCATATGTGTGCCTTCTGTGGAAGGTTGGGCGTCAGGCTGGCAACTTGACACTGTAAAACTCCACTGCCAATCATGAGCAGACAGATGATCCACTGTGGTGACCACTATCCAGGAAAAGCCGAAAGAATACTATACTACATACAACTAGATAGGTACGGGTTGTAATCTCAATACTGGCAACTGTGTGAGTGTATGTGTCTGTGTATGCATATACTCTGTAGCAGGGTGGCTGTCTTGCCTGTGTGTGTGCAATGCCTATACCATATTGTGTGCCTGTGCCACCCTGTTAACTCCACCATCGCCAGCCTATTCATGGCCTACAGATGTCATGCACCTTAGATGCAGAGTTACACATTTCAAATACAATAGTACTGTGGTACATGCAATACATACAGTGGGCTATACTGTACATAACTAGATAGATAGGTATTGTAAGTCCAAAATTAGCAACTCTCTCTGCATGACTATTGGAATGCATGTCCCCCTGCAGCAGATTGTGTGTGTGACATGGTTATACCATTTTAAGTGCCTGTTAACCCCCCAGTGGCAACCCTTACAGCACCTGCAGATGTCAACCACCTGAATAGTAGTAGCAGACACTGCAAAACTGTATAAGCTCTGTGTTTCTTGCATTATGTATATTGGGCTATCTTATGTATAACTAGCCAGTTAGGAGTTCTACTATCAACAAGGGCAGTTCATGAGTGGGTGTGTGTCTATATATGTATATCGCCTTGCAGCAGTGTGCCTGTGTTAGGGCCACAAACATACCTTTCGACCCCTTACAGAAAGACAACTGGAGAAAGCCATACAGAAAAGTGGGACAAAGCCCAAATATTAGGGTCAATCTTTAAATATTGCTCTGACAAACATACAAAGTAGATAGCAGAACAGGTCGTGCATTTGCATGCATTTTCTGAAGGGTATGAAGTCTAACAGGAAAATATCTGTCATTTCTGTGTAACATCACTCTTTAATGATTTCATACTACTTTGCCAGAAAACCACAATGTTATGCAAAACAGAATAAAAATATGTGGCAAACATCAGGACATTCTGAAGACATCTGTAGAGATGACAGTTATGGCTACCACCTGTCCCACCCTGCAAGTTGCAGTCCATGTTTAGCCAGGTGTGACCTGTGACAATGACACAAACAATACAGAGATCCTATGAGTGCAGGACAACAAACATTTTCCAAGGTTGTCTAATACCTGCATAAAGCTGTTATTTCACATCCGAAGCACCTTACTGGTATAAGAAATAGCATAACCTAAGGTAATGTGACACAAAGAAGCTGTCATATTGTCAAATCAAAAGAAGTCCTGTCTGTTGCACTTGCTGTGGGTTATGGTATGTCCTGCCAAGTGTCAAAATACTACAAGACGTGTCCCACACTCCACATTTGATAAGGTGGCAACCCCTCTCTGTGTTGCCTATGTGTATGCAATATGTAGACATGTGTACACCCTGTGAGTAGCTTCCACCCACAATGACCCATATGTATGAAGGCATGAATGCTAACCACAACCTCTCACATTTGTAGGTACAGCCTAAAGCTGTGGTAACTGTGACTAGTGTGATGTCTGTCATTGACCCACAAACTGATGTTAACATACTGCAGTGGGGTCATACAGCAGGTATGGAATGGTGGCCAGATCCTGGCCTCCAGCTGAATGCAGAAAACAGTACCAGCATACCATATGGTGAGGACATGGACCCACTATTTCCCACATTAACAACAACCTCATAAATGCACAAACTGTATTGGCAGACCTGGCTACTCAGGGTGAAAACACTGTTGCATTCAGCCATCAAGTAGTGGCAGTGGTCAAAAAAGGCTTAGACAATGTTCACCACATAGGTAAAGGGACTTCATCCAGACAAAAGGTGGGCATTAGCTCTCTATAATCCTCAGTCAGAGCAATATTAGTAGCATGGCCAGTCTGGTATGTAGCTATGCACCCATCTGGACCAAATGGAAAGGCTGTGTTAACACCCACAAAGGTTATCCATGGTCTTCAACACCTGTTCCATGCAGACAGCCTCAAATAAGTACTGCCACACTCGGTATTGGACAGGTTATTCACAGGTGGGCTGTGGCATGCCTAAATGGCAATGTTGTGCTTAACCCTTCAAAAGCTACCCCATATATGAAGTATAACGCTGTGTGTATTTGCTGCACAACAGGCTTGAATCACATATGAGACAGCAAAAAAAAAAAAAAAAAAAACAGCTGGAGAGACAGGTTTGTCTCCCAGAGGCTGCCCTGTCTCAGGAATACACTCCCCAAAAATGTATCATGCAGAGCCTCATCAACTGCATCAAGGTTCAGTGGATGGAAAAAAAAACATCTGTCTTAGGGGTCCAAAGTGTGTCAAGCAATGCCAGGGGCAACAGGTGCTGATTAATGATTTTGTTGGGGATAGAGTACTGGCTAGGCTTGTAAGGGACCCAGGGTCAGTACTGTAGTAACCTCCTCTGTACCTATGAACCTGTGATCCTATGGAACTTCCAGGTGACATGTACCAAGAGTAGCATGCTGTGTCAAGGTGGTATGCATGCAAGGTATGCTGTCTGCCCCCATTGTCCCTCACACACTTTTTCACGCATATGCACCTAAGTAAACATGCACATATACAGCTGTACCTTGGTGAAGAAAAGGTGTCTGTGTTGCCACTCAACCATCCTGAGCTCCTGTAATGGCAGCAGCCCACCATAATTTAGACACACAGACACTTGTAACGGAAAGTGAATAAGGTCTGTGAGACAACAGTCAGTCGGGAGTACTAACAGCAATAAAGCATCATGGCACAAAGGTACATACACTTTGATGTGTACGCATGACAATTGCCAGCAGACAGCATCTTACAGGCCATAACACTACTACACTACAAACTGCCATTACCTGTACTATATTCACCCTGTGCATTAGACACATATTAGCATGCCCCTGCATTGATGGTATGGATAACAGTTGATCTGGCACAGGTATCATCAGACGCACAGGGTGTGGTGTGGGGTTGCCAAAGGCCTAGGCTGTGCCATACAGTTGACATCATGTGTGTGTGTCTAGAGGGGTGCTGGTCAGCTGGGCCATGGAGAGGAGCTGTGTGCATCTGTCGGTGACCTGCATTTGACAGTGATGTGTGAGTGTGTGCATGTACACAGTCAAGCCATGTGCTAGCCCTACATGAGGGTATGTTGGACAGCCGTGGACCATACATGGCAGAATGTACAGTTCACCATCTCCAGCCATGAACACGGGAACTGGTTCTGCCAGGAGTGGGACTGACAACACATTGCCAAGGGAAGATGCAGTACTACTTCCTGACAGTGACTGGTATCTACTGGGTCTATGTCCCTCACAGGACCACCCAGGACCACATGCCCATGGCATGCCGCATTGTGGTGTGGACAGCACCCTCCCTTCAGTAGTACTGGTGGTACTGCCTCTACAGGATTGTGACTGTACATGGCCACGTGAGCTCTCAGCTGATGTTGATGACCTAAGTCCATGTGTCCAACACCCTACTTTCACCACATGTTGAAGCACAGACATTGCACAGTTAAAGACTGCCAATGTTTCATCCCACCATGTATTCACTACATCAGCAAAATGATGTAAGACATCACCAATACCGTGGAGGGTGTCATGCATTCCAGGCAGTGTGGCATCCATGACCCAGATCATCCATCTGGTGTACTATTCACAACATGCCTGTGCCTCCATGATGGAACTGAAACATGCATTGGGTAACATGTACTGTGACACCTATGACAGGTGCTGGATAGGCAGCAGTCCTTCTTTGAGCACCACTGTCAATCTGTCTGTGTGGGACCTTGCCAGTTCTCTGGCTATGGCTAGTGTCTACAGTCACAGATGCCATAGTCCCCACAGTCCCCTGTTCAATGCCACTACCCTCTGACTGCCCAATATATGATACTGCTGGGGACTGGTTATGTGGAGGCATACTGACCATGTACAGTGACATTGGGGTAGAAGTGGGATGTCAACCAACGACACAGATTCAGCCCCCAATAAGACCACCTGTGTCTCACAATGGCCACCATTATCATAAGAGTCTGATTAGACACTGACATCAGGTTGTGAGGGGGACACACTCCAACCCCATTAGTCACATGTGAGGGCAAGACAACATGACTACATGAATACCTGCACCATAATGTTTTCTGACACTCTCACACACACACACACACACACACACACACACACACACACACACACACACACACACACACACACACAGGTGAGGTGCCACAAAGGCATTATACACACCACACCTTCTGACTGATGTCATGCACAACACACAATCAGACCACAACAGACATACTCTGGACAGGCCCTGAACTAGCATGCAGTGCAGCTATGTGTGGTTAATGTTGCTAGTACTATAGACCTGTGAAATACGTGACAAGTAAGAGTATGTGATGGACCTTCACCTAACACACAGTGCATCCGTTTACACAATAGTAATGCACCCCTGTATAGCAGACTGGCTACACCTATACACAACTTTGTGCTAATATGTTACAGCTCCTGCAAATTTGCTACTGTGGTTACCAGTGTGATGCACTGCAGTGAACTCCACCACAAGGGAACATGCACATATTGCAACATGGTCATGTGATGACAAACTGGCAGCCCTTAATATGGCTAGGGTATAGGTGAGCCATAACATGATAGTTCCACACTCACAGGCTACAAGTTGATGTTTCCCAGCCACACCAGAGGTACCTATGGATTTGTGGGGGAAAGGTAATGTCAGCACACACACATCTGGCATTGGTACAGGATAATATGTGCATTTATCAATATGTAAAGTACAAGCTGTGATACTACCAAAATTGCTGACATTCACAATATGTGTGCACATGTGTGCATTACAAAACCCAACCACAAATGCAGATTGGCCTCACATATGCATACAGGTATGCAGAGGCTGCCACTATGAATGCTACAGTATTACCGTGAAGACCACTGGATGCTTACCTGGATGCTCCTCGGCTGTGGAATCTGTGCCACCCACCTCCACAACATATGTACTGATAGTTTCCTGTGAGCTGGTGGCTGAACCCAGGTGTTCCAGGAACTCCTTTGTGGCTGAGACTTGTGGTTGTGTAGCAGGCCCTCCCCCTGTGCCAGCACACTCCCTGGCCACTGCTGCAGCCCTGTAACATGCATGGTGTATGAGATCAGTAGCACTGTGTCGGACCTGTCCATAGCTCCTGTCCTGGTGGATCACATCATTCACTGTTGCTACCAGGTCTTCTCACATTGCAGCATGTTGTTGCTGGTTATGGTAACTCCTTGGCAACAGCACCCAGTGATGGAGTCTCAGGGCATCAAGAATTGCAGTGGTCTCAGCTTCTGAGAATGGTGGGTTGCGACATCTGTACATCCCACCTGAAAGACATAAACAGGGGAACACACCACAGGACTGCATATATTGTTCACCATTATGTATAGACCCTGCACATCCACATTTGCCAGCACTAGCCATCATAACCCATATCATCCATATAATCCCCACATCATAACCCCGCCATCTATCAGTACAATATGTCTGTGGGTATCAGCAACATAGTGGCAATACAGTATGTGTGTCCCCCCCAATCCTGATGTTTCATGCTACTTGCTGCATGTGCAACGAGGTGTTGCAATGCATGTAGCTGTTGCACCTATTTCTGCTTGTTCATAGCCTGTCTACATGGTCTGCTGTTGTGTCAGCCTCCTACTGTATTAGTAATCACCTGGTCTTATACCTGTCAACCTCTTAGAGTGAGAAATCTGGACAAAGCCATAAAAAAGTGGTACAAATAGGGACAATTTGAACTATTGCTCTTACAAATTTAGAAAGTTGATAGAATAACAGGTTTTGCATTAGCGTTAATTTTCTGAAGGGTATGAAGTCTAAAACTCAAATGTCTGTCATTATTTTCTAACTTCATTCTTCAATGATTTCCCACTAATTTGCCAGAAAGCCACAGTTTTATGAAAAATGGATCAAAAACCTGTACAGTTAAGAGGTATGCATCTGCAGGCCCACCCCTCAGGTCTCCCTGGCCTTCCTTCTTCAGATTCTGGACTATATGGCTGAACAATGTCCTAGAGTTTCCCCAGCCAGTGTGGTTGATATGGGTGCCCTGGCACTGTGTAGCACCTGCCTCATGTGCACGGATGGACAGTCATTTACCATCACCACCAAGGAACAAATTGTGTGAGAAATGCAATGACAGTAGGGACCTGCAGCCAATGCTCTCTCCCTATCAAGGCTGCATATCTGTCCCCAAGCAGGTTGTCAACACAATCAGTACACCTCACACACCACCCACACCTACACAACACACACAGACATCTGCAGTGGTCCTCAACATCCACGTTCACAAACAAAGTGGATCTCTGAGGCAAAGCCACACATGAATGCCACAGTCTTACACAGCACATACCAAACATGGCCACACACCTGTGTCTCACAGCCTTGCAGGTGTCAGCCCATGACAAACATGTTACACATAGGGAACTCCAGTGGAGACACACTGGTGTGCCTCTGACCTGGCTGTGTATGTGGATGGTCACAGTTACTTGTGTGTCATGTGACAGACTCCAGCATATTGTTTTCTCTCACCAACAGGTGCTGTCATAGATCTGTCACAGTACATGTTGGTGTGCTTGACCTGACATGTACACCCCCAGACTATATGCAGTGAGACATGAGTGAGCACATTGGTTATATGTCCCAAGCAAGTATGTCCCTAGCCGTATGCTGCATTATGCTGTCATCCAGAATTATACCACAATACAATCAGAGAATTATTGCCCTTAACATGTGCACATTTATCCTGCAATATTCCAGGGGTTCCAGTATCTATGAGTCTGAGATGATATGGTAAACAGACCACAATGCTCTGCAAGAGATGGCCTCCATCTGTCTTCACTGGTCTTCATGCATCTGGCACTGATTCTAGCCAGCCTAATAGTGACTCTATTATTAAAAGTGGTGAAGTTATCACTACCAACATACAAGTGTCAGTGCAGTACACATTGAAGGCCATGCAGCTAAATGCTAGAGGTGTACATATGACTTTGCCCTCCTTGCAAGCAGTTCTAACCCTGGGAACTGCAGACATCTGTGCAGTCACACTGACCATGGTTTAAAGCTGCAGAGAGCACCCCAGCCAACCTAGTCAACCATCTTATCATACATTCAGAAGCTAAAGTATAGCCAGTAATACCATGGGACATGGGGTTTCTGCATATATGAGACACATCCACACCTCCACACTGTACAGGCAGTGAGATGCACAGGGGACACTGCAGGGGCAGTTCACTTTTCCTAGCGCACACCTATTCAAATCACAGCTAGCTACGGCCACCACATGTGACCCATTTGGCCTATATGAACTCATGAACTGTATTAGGAGTTAGGTCTGTACCCTGATACTGGGTCAGTTGAACGACCCTAACATACATTGTAAGATGTACCCATGCCAGCACACAAATGGCTAGAGAGTCATCAACAATAGAAGAACAAACACCTTGGTGCAGCCAGGGGCTACCCTCACATGAGGTGAAGGCGTATTGCAGTCGATATTACGCAACACAGGTTACCACTGCAGCATCCCTACAGTGTCATCCTCCATGGCAAAGCAACCATCATGCGGTCATGTTTGCAGTCACCATCTCCTACAATACCCATCTAGCTAGAGTCAGCCATACATGCACCTCCAACATGGAATACATCCTCCTGGGGGGTATACACAGCCTCACAGCCCCCAAACCCTCATTAAGAACTGGCACCAATATCCACACATACACACAAGCACTATATGGCCTACATCATCCTCTGCTAGGATATGTACACCTGTCTGGTGGACATCTGCAATACATACTCTCCATAACAGGGATGACATACTGCTGTCTGAGACAAAGTAGGGGCAAGTGCCCAGTTTGGAGCAATGTCTCCTTAGCATGTACATGATAATGGGATCAGTCCTGCAAACCTGCACAACAAACACAGAGCTTATATTGTCTACATCCACTACAGACAGTCATGTCCCCTACTACACATATGTCTGCAATAGTACAGGAAGCACCTGCAGCTGCTCACTTGTGGTGCTCAAGGACACCAGCTATACCAGTGCTGTTGGTATAGCAAACTGGATGCTTGACAGAGTTAGTGTAGGCTTCACTCCCTGTTTACCCATCAGTATATTAGGATAGCCACAGTACCTCCTGCCTCTCTTATATGTAGGGAACAGGTCATCACTGCCATGTGAAAGTCATGATATACATCTGCCATGGGAGCATATCACATCACAGGATCCATCCTACATGACCCCAAGCATAACCTTGCAACACCATAAGGAACAATATTCAAAGGAGGACTGACTACTGCCTTTGTCCCAGCCATTTAATGGGATGACCATTGTCACTCCTTTATACTAAGGTGGGGTGTCCCCCTCTCAGTCACATGATAGACCCACCAGCCTAAGTAGGCTGTTCTGAAAGGCCATAGCACAGTTTGTAGTGAACCCCATTAACAAGGACATTGGCAACCTGCACACACTCCATCATGCACACTTAGGGTTTGCCAAGGAAGGGTTCATGTCTGTTACACTCAGTTGACCTCTATGACACAGTCACCAAAACCATGGACGGGGGGGTGATGGTGCAAACTGCCTACCATGACATGGGCAAACTCTGTGACAGTATAACCCACATGGCCTTTATAGATATGACACCCCCAAGTATGCATCACACCATATGTTACTAAAGGGTAGCACACCGGTGCGCTGGCACAACCCACATAGGTGAATCCACCTCAAGTCTTTCACCCATAACTAGGTGTGTAACCTGTTGTTCCCTGTTTAGGCCTCTGTTATGTGTGATGTACACTTCTGAGGTGTATGTAACAGCCATTAGCCTATGTCTGACCATGTCTGTGGATGAGTGCATGCTCTGTGCCATCACCGGATGCCCTAGTGATGTCAACATCTGCTTAGGAGGATCTCACAAAGATACATGATCTCACAAAGATACAAAGATACATGACTGTTGCCAGACACATGGCTTCAAGCTGCATAGCAGGACATGCAGTGTCAACCCTGTTGAGGAGAATGACATCCCTACATAGTATCATAGTACTAACAACATCCTAGGCACACAATCAGTCATGAGGGAGCTGTGGACACAGGTCTTTGGCAACATGACATTGCAACACAATGTTGCTCCCATTGTAAGATAAACCTTGTACATGGCCCATGTCATACATAAGGGTATGTCATCAAGGGATGTGAGGTATAAACACCCCGTCTTATCCCCAATGAGGCCTGTTATTGTGTATATTTCTCTGCACATCATTCACATCACACAGCACATGCAGTAGCTGGCGCATCACAGAGGTTCCCCACAAAGGAATACCAGGGCATCAAACATCTACCATACACAGATAGGCTATATGGGCAGCCCTCTACCCGGTTTCATACATACTCCTCAGAGGTGACCTCACTGTGGCATGCAAAGCAATCGTGGACTCCACATTGCTGGGACTGCTGCACAAGTGCAACTCATGCTCCACTCTGTTAACACATACACACACACACACACACACACACACACACACACACACACACACACACACACACACACACATGTCCTCAACCTGGCGTGTGACATGAACTGGCCATGTTGGCAGCTCAGATGTGTGTCCCACGCAATCACCCTGCAGTGGAATGGGCACCTTGTCCACATCAGGAAGGGTAGCTATTTACACATTTGCAGACATAACCTGGATAACTGGATGGTTAACTGCACATACACCCTTGGGATACCACCTGTGTCCCTGTTGGACTGGGGCATCAGCTGCTGTCTTGCATAGACCTGGGCTAATATCTGGCCTAGGAATATGGCTGCTCAGGGCCCATAGCCTAGTAACCTCATATGGTACCAGCAACACCAGATATTGACTGCGTGCTGTGACAGACTGTGTTATGTGTCCACACCCATCACTCCCATCAACTGGTGGGTGTCCCCTATGGGCAACATTACAGTACCATGTCATCCAGCCTACCTACAACAAATAAGTGAGTGGTAGTACAACTGCATGTGGACATTCCAGCAGCATCTGTGGTACAAAATAGCTGACAGCATATGTGGTGTAGCATGTCCTCCTCATAGGTGTCTGACATCTGCAGTACCCAGATGTTTACGGAATGTGCACATGTGCTTGATAGATGCAGACCCTCTGCCAGACAAATGTGGATTTCCAGACACCAGTTGGATAATACGTGATGGTTGTTCCCAGAGTTTGGGGAATGTGCCTGTGGCATGCCAGACCCCTGGGAACACAGTAATGGTACACTAATATCTGGTACTGTATTTATTCCCTTACATTGTATGCTTTTTTAATTTCTCCAAATCTTCTGGGTTTCTAATACCATGATGGGAATGGACCCTATTCCTAAGTCAAAGTACGATTAAAGTTCATGAAATTAGTATTGCTTCAGTCTTTGATGTCAGCCAAAAATGCTCTTCGCCGCACCCACAGTGTGCCTAGTAATGATCCCTTCTGAAGTTCGTACAGAGTTACATGGATTAGTACCATATCTAAGATAAGACACGTTGCTCCTACTACTATTGGAACTGTCTGATTATCTTTCTTCCACATTGCTCTCATTTCAATTTTTCATGATATTTTATGATTTGTGTCTCTCTGTATGCAAGACACTGTAGTCATTGTGTGTGGTGATTTCATTGACTAATGCTATTCTTGTCTTCTTTTTCTTGGACCACTGTATCTGGTTTTCTAGCATCTGTCTTTTGAACTGTTGGTAATGGGTGATCCCATGTGATATAAACTTCATCATTTTCTATGATGCTTTGTGTCTCATGTTTCCATTGTTTTTTAGCCACTTCAATACCATAATGTTTGCACAATCTCCAGTACAACAATCTTGCCACATTATTATGCCTTTCAGTATACAGTCCTTCTGCCATTAGTATGTCACAACCAGCAATGAGGTGTGCAATTGTTTCCAATTTGGTTTTACAAAACCTACATTTGTCTGTTTCTCTCACATGTTCAATGGACTTTGTAAACCAATGTGTACATAGCCCACTATCTTGGGCTGCCAATATTAACCTTTCATCTTTTGGTTTGAATTCACCTCTCCTCAACCATTCCTGCATTCATTCCTGATCAACATGAGGTACTTCCAGAAGTTTTCTATACTTGCAACTATATTATGCTTTTTCCACATTTCTTGCCTTCTCATCTAGTCCTTCTCCTTATATTCTTTCTTTTGCTTTTTGGCACATTCACTTGCTGCCTGATTTTTATCCACTTTTGGTTTGATTTCCATTCCTGCTTGACGCCAATATGCTTCTGCTAAATTAAACAGAAAAGTCATCTTAGATTTATTCTCCTCATGTTTCAACACTTTCACTACATTTGGGTCTTATGAGGTCAGCAGGTATGTGTGCAATCCCACAATAGCTGATCTATACATGTAATTGATTTCAAGGAGGCCCATCCCTCCTTCGGAATGGGGAATATATAATCTTGGTATATTCAGTATGCTCGGTATGCACGCACTGCTGCTGAGTCAGAGCCAGTGTCCTCCCACCACTAGTGCCTATAAACTGCTGCCTTGCCGATATGCTAGCCATAGGCATCAGGTAATGAGATACAGATGTGAAGTACACAGCGACCTAGCCAGAGTACATCAGGAACTGTCAGGGTCACCTGGACAATCTTTGAACTAAGTCTGTATGACATTCAGACTGAGAGGAGCTCAATGACAATGCATGATGTGATATGCTAGCAATATCCACCAGTACTTACTGTCAGTATTGTACAACAGACAATCCGGTAGTAGCCATATGTGAGCTGACCATTGCTGGGGAGAGTCAGAGGCCAGAGCTGTGATCTGTGTCACTGCAGACAGAGCCATAAGGGATGGCTGTAGGTGCTGGACAGCAAACTAACAGCAACATGTCAGCCCAATAAATGTGGTTGAGACCTACTGTGTAAATTCCTATTTCCCATGAATGCATCCACCCATTTGCATTCCATTACATGCTTTATTCTATGACATACTTGGTATATTGATGTGCTCCTTTGTGAGAAGAAATGCAGTTGTAGACTCTTAGAAAATTGCAGTCTGTCTTCATGAAGAAAGTGTCAGACCTGTTTACCATAGGCAGCAGCTTGCATTTTGTAGGTAATACTCATGAACATGTGATTGCCTGTGCACCAATATGTGACTCCCACTAGCTAATTGCATCCAGAACAGCTGGGTTGCATTGCCATTAGCCAATGGCATGGGAACACAGTCCAATAATTAAGGCCTTCATGTAGGCCTTGCTCCTTTTTCTGGCCTGTGATGAGGACATTATCAAAGAGTGGGCACTACAGCATCACATAAGGTATATAGAGACAGGCAGATGTGAGTGAGTTTCAAACATCCTTTTTTATGTGAATGTGCATGCTGCTGCAATTGATGCTGGTGTATCACCTGTGTATGTTTGTAGGGGGAGACTGTGATATATGTCCCTGTCACTTGAACATCCCCCATCCCTTTATGTATGGGTGTTGTGTGGATGCCCTGTTTTAGGTGTTTGGAAGGTATGGCAGGTCTGTAGCAGGTAGCTGAACATACAGCTGCCTGTGTGGCAGGCTGCACCTGCTGCATTCCGGGCAAGAGTCATACTGGGGATTGTGAAGACATTGCGGGACAGCAAGCTGTATATGTCAGTGAGGGAGCAGTGTCAGGTCTTGTGCCACAGCATGGCCAGGGTGAGGGTACCCATTACATTCCAGGTGAGGCATGTGACTCTGGTACTTATGTTAAGTAGTAGTTTCATCCAGAGAGTGGTAGGGGTGGTTTAGGACACCTATTGATATTTGTGACATGTGTCCCACCCTCCAGGCCTTTGATATGCTATTGTGGGTGGCAGCAACCAGGTCTGCTGGACATTGCAGGGCTCAGTTATTTCTAGGTTGTATTGCCGAGCATGTAGATGTCGTGCAACAGACTGGACTGTTGGCCTGAACTGTGGGTATTCAGATGTCAGACATGCTAGGAATGTTACAGATAAAGTTTTGGAGTAATTATTGTGGGAGGTGTAGTTGCAAGACATATGTGCATGCATACAGTGTGTTACAAAGGAATGGCATGAACATGTGTGTTTGGAAGGCTATGATGTGTGACATTGACCTGTCTGTCAGCACACAGAATAACTTTGATGAAAACCATGCCATACGTAGGTGACATGACTGTGGACATTCTGCAATAGTCTGTGCAGTTGTCAGCTGTACCTGATATTGTAGTCCTCTTGTCAATCCATCAACATGTCTTTGGCTGTGTACTGGTTTGGTGTCTGCATCACAAGCCCAATTACACTGTCATTTATCACATTATATGTAGAAGTAGTTTCACTAGTACTCAGGATATCTTCATAACACCAGTAATCCCCCAGAGTTGAGTTGGCCTACTGGTGTATTGCAGTGAACTGTAGTTCAGAGAGACTAGGGACCAATAATTGGTAGGGGTGTCTCTTTTCCCTAATGTTACATGACTGTACTGCATGATATATTTACAAAAGCAGTAGCAATTCCCCAGAGCTGAGTTGGCCTAGTGGTTTGTTGCCCTGCCTATAGTTCAGAAAGTTCTGGGTTCAATACTTAGCAGTGGTGTCTTTTTTCCCTAATGTTACATTATTGTACTGCACAATATATTTAGAACAAAGCAATGACTCCTCAGAGCTGAGTTGACCTAGTGGTGCATTAGTCTGACTGCAATGCCGAGGGTCCTTGGTTCGAGACTTTCTAGGGCTAGTTGCTCTGTTGCTGGGCTGAACAGTGCCTGAATCTGATAGGGTGATTAAAGTAGTTTTAAGTGGGTTTGCACAACAAGCCACAATGCTAAGCAGCACTTATCTCTTCTTAAACCTGCACTATTTCCAAAAAAAGAAAAGAGGGGTTATAGGAAAGTGAGGAAATGCGGGAAAGCTGTGGGTGAAACAATATGAAATGCAGCTAGGGGTGTGTAGAAAAGGACCATAGCACTCAATTTCTTGTACAGCAACAGCTGTGCATGATGTGGACAAGTTGAAATTTGGAGTCTCACACCCCACTGGGAGGGGTGTGGTTGACATAACTTTGTTGATTAATTGATGAGATAATTGATTAATGGCAGTGTATGTGGGGGCAAAATGGAGAGCTATGTATGGACGAAATTGTTTTGGGGGGGGACAGGTGCCCTTATTTTAAGGTTTGAGTGGGATGTTGGGGAATGATTTTAGGTATATTTGAGGAGGTAAGTTGGGTAGGAGAGGTTGCTTTTGCAGACAGACAAGACAGACAAGACAGTGGACAGGGGCAGTATATGACACATGAGGGGGGTAAACACCTTGGATGGGGTGGGTGGTTTGGAATTGGAGGACCAAGTGCCCCCAGATGGCAACAGTGAGACTGAGATCCCCACCCATGGACAGTAACCTCTGCCCCTTCATGGCCCCAAAGGTGGCTGTGCTGTGGGCTGGGCACTGGGACCAGCCTGCCCCGCTAGGTGCACCAGTCTGTCCTCGATCTGGCACAGTCTATCATCCAGGTCATGTTGAATGACCGTGCACACCATATCTGAAACTTGATTCCGGGTGACAGTCTCCTGTCTGTGCCCATGCCCGGGGGGGAACTGGCCCCTTCCCCTGAGAAAGTTCCACCTGAGGGTGGTGCAGGCCCAGCAGAAGGAGCAGGTCCAGTGCCACAGCCAGATGAGGAGAGATAGGTGGATCACCCAGAAATGGCTTATCCAATCATGCTATGGTGTTGAGGTTTGTCAAGGTGTATTGGTTAGTCATGAACAAAACATTTCAACGTTAGTTATAACAGCATATATGGGTGTTCCAATTAAATCAGAACAATAGACTTGCATAGCATACAGAACACAAGCATAAATGGAATAACAGTCATTATTTTAACAGCATGCCAGTAACAGTTATGGCAAACGGCCAACAATGGTGGAATTTTAACAAGGTATGTTAGTATGCAACCATTGAAATATAATACAACATGAAACCCAACATTCAGTTTTGAAAACAACATATTTTGAAATGAAACCATACCCATAGTATAAGAATAATAATTTGAGATACAGATAAGAGGTGGGAAGAGAGAAAAACATTCTATTGAAAACTGTATAGGCTATATGTTTTACAACAGTACTGATGAATACTCTACAACTCTGCACTTACTTTACATCTACATGTGCCCTATAGCTTCTGTAGCATGTACATACCTCTCAAGCTGTCCACATAGCATGGTATGGGCCAAGCTGTAAGAACTATAGGTACATAACTACAGGGGACTCGTACTTGTCAGGGTAACATATATGACTTACAAGGTGTACCCTGCACTGATGTTGTGTGAGTGTGCTACTGGGATACTTCAACTGGATTTATATCTGTGGATAAGGGTTATTGGCAACAGTGATCACTATCTTTGTCAGCATCACACTTGAGAGACATGTATTGTGCACAGTGCATGGAGTATATACCTATCCTGCTGTCATTCATAGGCATGGTAGACCTTAGTATACCCTTCATACAGCTACTACAGATATTTCTTTACCTTATGTCCTGTGTGGGGAATATCTGTTAACAGTACATGACTGTTTCTATAAATAGTCAGTACTACTTGTCTGTTACTATAAATAAATCTTACTACCGGTCCCTGGATTCAAACCCTGATCTATGTGTGAAAATCACACTGAGTTACTGGGCCACTGCTGTGTGTTGGTTGACTGATATATGCCTAGAGCTCACCTGCTATCAAAGTCTGTCCTGGTAATCTCAACAGAGTGTCATACCAGACTGCACAGCTGAACATACATGCATGAGATTCATGCATGACAGGGATAGAAGGTGAAGTGTGTTTTAATACTTGGAATGAAGGTGTGGACAATTAACCCCTAGTGGATGGGTATATGTGTGATCTGTACAGACCATATCAGGGTGCTGGGATGCCTACATTTGCAGATGCTATATTTGCAGTCTGCAGCTACCACTGTGTCATACTTGCCTGTATCAACATACCTAAGTTCAGGAATGCATATAACTGAAATACAAAGGTTAACATCAGACAATCCTGATGGGAAAACACTATAATACCTTACACATTACTATTCATAGGACATAACATGTATCAAATTGCATTCTATCCTGTAGTACAGCTCCACATCTACACTTTAGCATAACTGTTCTTTTTCAGCCAAACTTCAGTCACTTCATGGTGTTATATCCATATTTGCTTTGCAACACCTGTTAACTTGAACAACTTCTACAACAGAACAGAGTACACACAACAATTGCCAGAAGACAGCTTTATTGAGAGTGACATGACACAGTCATTGCTATACATTTGACAAACTTTATTGTACTCCAGTTTAAATAATGCATGCATTGATGGTGTGCTGTTATTACAGAGCATATGCAATACTAACACTTTTACCTTCACAATTCTGATTGCAGTTGTACTGTATTTCGTGTAGATCATGAATGGATGTCATTTATTCCCTTCACATGTAGAATGCCAGTGTACTTTATAACCAGATCATTAGTATTAATACCATATACACGTCATTCCTACACATTATTACTGTTATTGCAGTCCAGTCAGAACAGAATATACCTACTGGCAGTTACTACTGTACTCTTTCTTATTAATATTACTATATAATGCAAGCTATATCTGTACTCGCGACACTCTCAGCACATCCCCACTAGGCACCCTGCATGGGCCTCCAAGTTGCAAGTCCTCTGCTCTGCTGTTGTGGGAAGGGAAGCACACCATTATGCATACCTGTCTAGCCCATATTCATGTTAGAATGTCATAAAGCAATGGTTCCTATACTTTTGGGGGCATTTCCATCCTGAGCATCTTGGATCCATTGGGCCAAGAGTGCCCCTTTCCTCTGCTTCAGATCATCATAATGATGATGCACCTGCTCAGCAGTGCAGGGGATTCCAGTGCCATTGGTGAGGTCATATGCCAGATGGTCCCAGGCCTCGGACTTGTATTCAGAGCCCTGGTACTGTCCCTGCAACAGTCTGTTGTCATGGTCTTTAACAAGGAGTCCAGCCATGACCCTGGACTCCAACATGCCCCAGCTCTGAGCCAGAAAGTGTGCGCTCTCTCTCCAACTCCAGCCATAGCTCCTGCAGTGATTAAACGCCAACAGGTTCTGTATTCCCACCTGTGCAGCTTAAATATGGCTATTTTCCTGCCCTTTCCCACCAATGGACCATTTTTAAAAATGCTAAGCACAAACCCACTAAGCTTAATTGAGCAGTGCTTAAAGTGGCAAATGTTTAGTGGTGCTTAGTGGTGCGCAAATCTGCTTAGCTCAGCTGAGGACTGATTAGAATGGGACTGCTTAGCAATGCTCAAACTGGTTAAATGGAGTTAAGCATTGCTAAGTATTGCTAAGAGAGGTCCTGTTTAAGCATTGCATAGCTTAGCTTAACAATGCTTAGCAAAATTTAGATAAGGGCAAACCAGATTTTTAAATAATAAGAAAAATATATATTGATATTAATTAGTCATTACTGATACTTTATTATTATATGTATGTATTTTACTTTACATGACCTCACCCTATGTACTTTAACTCATTACAGCCGAGTGACATCTCTAGGCATTTCTACAGTTTCCTCCTACTGTGCCTCTAGGCATCAAATATTGCCTGTTCATATTTGCATTAATAGTTCCAAAACCATGTTACATACAAGGTATCAGAAAAATTTATCTTGAAGCATACATGATGGCAAACACAATTGTATTGATATATCATCTCCGTCAATGGGTATTTCTTAAAAATACAAGGTGATAACTTCATTTTTTAAATGCTGGTACACACCCAAAAGAGCTCTAGTGGAGGGAATGAGTTAATGACATTATCGTGGTGTATGACTGTACTGTATTGAACACTTGTGTTTATCTCCACTGACACTGGGATTCTGGACCAGCTCCACTAACCTGGTTGACAAATATCACTAACTACATCAATAAAAAAATATAAATAGAAATGCTTTCCGATGTAAAAGCTGACTGGCCTGTCCTGGTATTTGAACCATACACCTACTGCACACGGGGCCATGACTCTAACCACTCAGCTAACTTGGCTGTGAAGAATTCAGCTATACTTTTCCATATAGCTTTTTGTTATGTTTAAGCACTGCTGAGCAATGTGCTGTGCCATGCAAACCTGCTCAGTTATGCTCAAACCTGACAAAAAAAACGAAAAAAACAAAAAAAAAAAACAAAAATAAAAAAAAAATAAACATAAAAGGGAAACTCACATTTGAGAATTTAATTTTTATGTTGTTTGGCACTCTGACAGTATAGGGGGTGTGCTACATATACTGTAACCCATCCCCTGTGTGACATAAATCTAACAATTATTAATAAGTGTCCAAGGACATTTCATACCTCTCAAATGTACAGATTTTTGCAGAATGTCCAGATTTTTTTCTCATATTTTTGGTCTGTTTCTCATATAAATTATGGTTTTCCTGCATATCGAGGTTTGAAATTAGAAAATAATGTCAGATATTTCAGTTACAGATGTCATATCCTTCAAAAAATTCATGCTAATGCAAAATCTGCTATTCTATCAATTTTCTATGTTTGTAAGAACAATACTTTAATAGTGTCACAATTTTTGTGCCTTTGCCCCCCAATTATTTATGGCTTTATCCAGATTTCTTGTTTTAAGAGGTATGGAACACTTTCTGTAATCTTTTAGTGCTGTATGATACTTTGACAATGCAGGGGGTGTGTCATGAACACTGTACACCCCCTGTGTGAAATAAATAAAATAATTATGAATAAGTGTCCGACACTTTCATTGAAAAATCCTTTTGTGCTGTATGACACTTTGACAGTGCAGGGGGTGTGTTACACATCTGTGAGCACTATAACACATCCCCTAACACTGATTAAGTAATTGTGTATGCAGCATATTCATGAAGGTACACTACTGAAGGGGAGCTGCATACATGGCCACAATACACTACGTGTAGGGCTTGCACTATTCCTTTACGGAGTTTATTAAATCTGGGGGTGTATCTCACAGTTCCTACTGCAGCCAGAGACTAAATGTTTGTCAGAAGCCTGGCTTAGTAGCTCTGCAGGAAAAGTGGAAGTGTTATAATTGCTTTACAACTTCCAGATGCTGTAACATGTCTTAGCAAAGCTCTATGTGTGTGTATTATGGCACATATGTGCAAGATCCTGGTTGGAGTTTCTAGTAAAATGAATAGTGTGGGAACCAGAGTTAGGTGACTAGATGTGATGTCATTCTATAGCCAGCACTGAAATGATATTTGGATATTACTGAGAGCTTTCAGTCAAATCTCAGCAGTCTGTTTGTGAAACCTGACAAAGAAGGACCACACCCCCACTTCATTTTGCCTTGCTCTAGTAAGTGAACTAGGGGACAGTAATTCTTTAGATCAGTCAGGAAAATATAGTGAGATTAGTTAAGTATTGTTTTCTGTATCTGTGTGAACCTTTCTATCTGTGTTCCTTTTAATATTTGCTGTGATTGAAACTCTGGTGTCTATTGTAAATATATATTTAGTATTTTCATGTTCTTTTAAAGAATATTTTAACCTTTGAGAGTACTTATATTTATTTGGTGACACTATCACCACTCCTGAAAGCCTTGCTGTTGACCAAACAGCAAGGCTTTCAGGAGCGTTGACACTATCACCGCTCCTGAAAGCCTTGCTGTTTGGTCAACATCACCATTGTTATTAGTATTAATTTCACTCAATATAATTGGGTACCCTGGCAAGAGCCTAAGAGTAGCTCTCTTTGTGGGCGTTCTGATGGCAGTGTACCTACCTTATATCCTGGGCAAAGGTGGTAGAGCTAGTAAAGCTGTGCCAGCCTATCCGAGGTGTGTGTGTGTGTGTCTGTGTGTGTGTGTGTGTGTGTGTGTGTGTGTGTATGTGTGTGTGTGAGTGTGTGTGTGTGTGTGTGTGTGTGTGTGTGTGTGTGTGTGTGTGTGTGTGTGTGTGTGTGTGTGTGTGTGTGTGTATGAAAACCAAACTCAAAGAGAGTGTGTGTGTCAGCTACTTTGAACAGGGACACTGAGAGCACTGATTTCACAGAGAGGGTGGTGAAGGACATGGCTTGAAACACCTGGCTAAGGACTTAACCTTATACCTGTGTCAGCGGGGAGTCTTATTTAGGGCCTGGAGAGAGAGGAAAATCCAGCTCCAGGACTGGAGTATGCTGCCTGCATGGTCTTAAGGGAAATTGTGCTTGGTGTAGAGAGCTGCATCTGAAAATACTGTGCTTATCCATTTTTGTTCCACGTGAACATCCCTTACTGGTGTCAGTGGTGAGGATTGAAACTCCTTGATTACTGGTCCAGGGGAGGGACATCACAAAGTATACTGCTGTTACTAATATATATTTGTTCCTGGTACACTGTGCTTGATCATTAAATTCCTTATGAACTATTAATATACATGATACCAGTAATTTAGTGTTTGTGTGTTTGCATTTGGTCACCAGAAATGCCCATCTGGGCAGCAAAATAACATTTTGTGAGGGGGCCCTGGAAGGAAATCAACACAAACATTAAAAATACAAAAATACAAACACAGTATTAGTAGTATATGCACTTAGTAATACACTATATGAGACATCAAATTGCAGTCTAAAATTGAAGTAGGCTTCTTAAATATCTAGCTAGGATACATGTGCAGTAAAATATATTGCATGCTGCACAGCAAATATACAGTATGTAAGAAAGTAACAGTCATAAACATATTCTTACTAAGCTGCTACAGCTTACAGAAGACAGGAAGAGACACAAAACTGAAGAGTAGGGTTAAGACTGATGGGCAGGCTTAGTGAAAATTTATGTGAGTAGGTTGAAGTTATAAGGGAGGCATGTGGACCAAGGAGGGATTTACTATTTTTCTCACAGGAAACTGGCTGTAGAAATACTAGAGATTCAGTTTAAAATCATGAAATGTAAAAATTCACCATAGTAGGTAAATTACAAGACTTTCCACAGGGGGTTGTTGTACATTTTTACACCATCAGAAATCACATACACAAATTAATTAGCCCTAACAGATGCAAACTACTTATACCAGGCTGAAAAGCATAAGTGTAAAGTTCTGAATAACATCCCATAATCAGAGCCAGATCCAATATTAGGTAAACTAGGCAGCTGCCTAGGGCCTGTGTTAGCTGAGGGGGCCATGTTGGCTCGAGGTCTCCACGCTGTAAAAACACACAAAAAATTTTGGTAAATAAATCCCATTGGGATTCTTCAGTAAATCATTGCAAACATTAGGACCCTGCTACAGAACGTCCTTACCTTATAACATTTTCTAATGTCATCTAAATTCCTCAATTCCCCAGCTTCTGCTTAAATCTCCAGTGTGGGAACTGGCAATGTCCTTCATCTAAACCTCCGCAAGAGAACTTCCTTACCTTGCAACATTTTTTAATGTCATCTAAACCTCTCAATTCTCCAGCTTCTGGTTAAATCTCCAGTCCAGCGTGGGAGCTGGCAATGTCCTTCATCTAAACCTTTGCAGGAGATTTAAGTAGAAGCTGGAGGATTGTGGGAGATACAGATATAAGTAGCATGTTCTGGTGAATGCTCTGCTGTTGCTCTTTCCTTTAGAGGAAACAGAGAAGTGTGTGTGTGTGTGTGTGTGTGTGTGTGTGTGTGTGTGTGTGTGTGTGTGTGTGTGTGTGATGTCCCTGATAGGGGAACTGTCTAAGTGACACTGCTCAGATTCAAACCCTGTACTTTAATAATCATGGACAAGAAAGTGCATTAAATCTCCTCATCATCTGCCATGTCTCCTTTAATTTTATTTATTTATTTATTTATTTATTTATTTATTTATTTATTTATTTATTTTCTCTTTTTGTTAATCACTAAAGATTACAGCCTGTCAATGTCATGCATAGTGATCCAAAGCTGTATCATTCAGTGTCACTGGTGCAACAGGTTGTAGGTTTTCTTTCCACAACAGGTGGACTGTTTGCCGACACTACTGTGTAGGGGGATAGGGGATGCTGCATTCCTGAGTGTGTCCTCCTTTGAATGAGATGCCTAGTAACTATGAACCTGTTGTTGATTTGACATCCATTCTCTATTACAATATTACCAGCACACCATTTTTTTATTTGTTGTTGTTATTGCAACATAGTAAATTTATTCTTCAAGCAGACATTGAATTTGTAGATGAAACACTAAAATGCAATGTTGTTTGCCAGCAGCAACCTCTTCATTAGTTACAGATCTCTTTAATGCGGAATTATTTAAATGACTTTTACTTCTGTGGAGATTGTGCACATTGACTGATATTGGTGGATTGTAATGACAGAAATTTGAGTGGCCTTTTATGGTAGAAATGTTCTGAAATGGGCACGTTTGTCATTATTGGTTCATGCGCTTTATTTCATTGCTTACTGGAAAAATGTTCAAAACTGCAAATTTAAAATATGCTCTAATGTGGTGCTGTATTACACAAATAATATAATTTAATACAATTAGGAAGGTGAATCAAAGAACACATGCAGGTATGTATGAACCTAAATATGTGTGCAAGGGGCACATGGCTTGAAAACAGCGCAAAGGTAAACATAATCCACTACTGGCCATATGCATTTTCTAAAAATATGGGTTTCAATGCAGTTTAAATGAATGTAAGTTTCACAGGCAGAAAAGTTTACTGTTGTTTCCATTGTGAGACTGTATCCTTTTGTTTGGCAAGTGGATATTAGTGTTTGTGCTATAAAATTTGAAATAAAAGTTTTAATTAATTCCAAATATCTTTAATCATTGTGGAAGTAAAGAAAAAGATACTATAGACACTGACAGATTTGAACAGTATTTATGGGGAGAAATAGCCAAGTAATGGGACACAGGAATGGCTGTGGGGGGTGAGGGTGGTAGTGTCTGTGGAGGGGTTGTGACTGGAGGAGGGGTGGCTGTGAGGGTAGGCCCCAATCCATTACTCTGCCTAGGGCCCCATTTGACCACGATCCAGTTCTGCCCTTGTTATTAGATTAATGGGTATGTTAATGACTGCAGCAGGCTTGGACAGAGGATCCTCTTCATTTCAGCTCTATTGTCTACAGTTCTCTTTGGTAATTTTCTTCAACAATTGGCTTAGGTTCAGGTATCATTCTAAGGGGGTGCAATATATTTCAGCCTGGGAAGAGATGATAGACATTTGCCAAGGATAGCCTGCACCTCTGCAACCAATGATTCTTATATTGACTATAACATTGTCCAACTTTATGATGCTCTTTTTAGCAAAGTCAGTCTTCTAAAGTTTCCAACATGACTAACCAAAATCAGGACAACATTAAGGTATTGTTACTCAGTGCTATGAACCTTCACAAAAAAACTCTACACCCTAAAAGTAGTGCTTACCCTGGAAAACATAGATATATACATAATCATGGAGACTTGGTTCAAGACCAGTGACAGCATTCCCTCAGTGAAGGGCTTCAATGCCTTTTGCTCATACAAGGCCATCGTGCATTAGAAATATATACTAGTGGCAGAGGTGTCTCTAAAGTTAAAAAAAAACTCCAGACTCATTAGAAAAGATAACTATTTGGAAGTTTTCCACATCCTTTATACTGTAAAAAAACTCCTTGTCACATCATAGCTAACTACAAGATCCCCTCTATGTCCCGATCAGCCCAGACCTCTTACCAAGCCAGTATGTAGTCTCTCTGTATTAAGCCAAACACCATTCTCCAAACAGACTTCAACTATCCCACCATAAACTAGATTTATATGTCCAGAAACAGTGATTTATGGACTTCATTAATACAAACTCCCTGGACCATTCAGTCCATACCAAATACTGGCCATGGTCCTTACCAATATGTGACAACTCTGATCCCTGATTATTATAACATCCTCCCTTGTCAAATCGGATCACAAGTCCACCAATATCTACTACATGGAGGCTAATCTACTAAAACTGAGTGATGACTTTACTAAATTCAAAAGCCCCTTCCACCTTAATGATCCCAGTGCTTATGAAGTATCCTTTGCTAATACACATGCAAATAGTTGCAAAGATGCAGCTGTCTCTTTCAGAATTATATAGAGCACCACACTGAAAAGTAAACCCCTACTGTAGAACACTAATATAAACAGGCTCTATAATAAAAGTAAAAAAAAAAAAAACAGCTCATTACATGCAAGAAGCCAAAACTCTCTTTTAAACAAGGAACTCCATAACCTGATGTAATCAACCAAAACCATATATGAGGTAGGAGCAGCCACCCAGGCAAAAAAAAAAAAAAAAACACAAAGCCTTCTTTAGCAATGTCAGAAATCACAGAAACAATGCCCAACACTGCAGAGGAAGTACAGCTGTGTAAGTAAATGTACCATAACAGTAGATGTTTGAATTATCATTGCTGCAGTAGGCTAAGCTCTATGGGTTTTGTCCTGTCAACAGTATAACAGGCCCGCTTCTAAAGCTTCAGGGCATCATCCTTGCACTCAAACTGTCAGGTAGCTACAGCTGAGCTGACTAAAATGCAAGTTTGGGCATGAAGCCCTTCAAAGATTTTCTACCAGCAGAGAGAAGGAGGCTGATCCCTGAAAGGACAATGCTAGGAACAATAGGAACCACAATAAATAAATAAATAAATAAATGCCCACACCCTGGCATAAAAAGACACACACAAAAAACAAGGGGAAAGCAGGAGGGAGCAGCTATTGCAGCAGTGATCATTCGAACATCTACTGTTATGCTAAGTTTTCTTACACAACTGTACTGTTTTTCATATTGCTCACTGCTGCAGTAGCCTTATCTATATGGGTGGATTACCATATCTAACTATATTTGAGAGGCAGCAGGAGAAGAGTTTAGGAGCCCTTGGAGAATGGTCCTAGCAAAGCTTAATCTGGACTTAGAGAAGGAATCAAGCATATAGTGCTTTGTAAAAGTATGCACAGAGGACCAAGTAGCAGCTTCTAGAATACTTCTAGAATCCAACACTTTCCAAAAAGCCATAGATGAAGCCAAGACCCTGGTAGAATGGGCTTTGACCCTGCCTGAAATAGTTTTGCTATGGTCGTATAACAAAAGGTAATAGCCTTAAACGCCTATATGGACTGTTGACATAGGTTGTCCCTTCTTCTTACCTTCACAAGGAATGAAAAATTGATCCTAAGAACTGGAACATTTAGTTATGTAAAGATAGTACCTAAGGTATGGCATAGCTCTTCTCCCTCATTTTTAGGTTCAGGAAGGAAAATGGGGATGCGGATAGTCTGACTTAAAGTAAACCCAGATATCACTTTAGTCATCTAAGAGATATTCGTTCTCAGAGAAACCCTACCTCTATGGAAAATGAAAAAGGGCTGACTGATCATAACAACTTGTAACTCAGACACCCTTCTTGCAGAGGTCAGAGCAATCAGTAAAACTGTTTTCCATGTTAAGAACCTCAAATTGGCCAGATTAGCTTGTTAAAATGGAGCAAGTGTTAGCTTCTCTTACACACAATTAGGATCCCATGGAGGGACTACTGGTTTTCTTGGAGACCTCTAATGCAAAACCCCTTTCAAAAACATTTTCATATGAGACTGCAATGAAAGAGGAGGATCCGTGGGCAGACATGCTCAAATAGCTGATACATGAACCTTGATAGAGGACTAAGAAAGGCCATAGGATAGTAACTCAAACACATATTATAGATCCCAACAACTAGCCTTAAATGGGTGTTGACTATGTTGTTGGCAGCAACTAAAAAACTTTTCCATTTGCTAATATATGATTTTTCTAGTAACAGGTTTTCTTGTTTCCATTAGTGCCTGCTGCACATCCTCAGTAACCAGGTGTCTAAATGAATTAAGACCCAAAAACCAAGGTAGTACACTGAAGCTGATTGGCATTAGGGTGTTTCAAACACTCCTGTTCTTGTGTGAGTAGATTCGGTCTCTGATGAAGTTTGTGGTAATTATCCCTGGCCATTTCCAAAAGAAGGGAGAACCATGGTTGTCTAGGCCAGAAGGAATTCCCTTCTGAATCTTCAGTAGTACCCTGAATATTGATGCAAAGAATGGACAAGCATATAGGAACATTCCTGCCCACGGAAAAGAAAAAAGAAAGTAAACAGCATCTGTCTTAAAGGCCTTCTTGCATGGAGTCCTGGAACAAAATCTTGACAGCTGATGTTCAGAGAGGAGGCAAAAAGGTCTATTTGAGGAACTCTCCACAGATGGATAAAATCATGGAAGAACCCCTGAGCTAGTTTCCATTTGTGAAGGTCTGTCCTGGTCCTGCTCAGCTTGTCTGCCACAGTTTTTTCTGTGACAGAATGTAGGGTGCCTGTAGAGTGAGATTGTGCTGTGAAGCTATATCCCAAGCCAACATTGATAGTCTACAAAGGGGTGCAACCTGGTTCCCCCTTGCTTGTTAATTTACCACATGACTGGGGTTTTGTCTGTAACTGCTTGAAGAGGTCCTGGACACCAAAGATAGGGTTGACTGCCTTGATCAGGGCAAGCACCTACTTGATATTATGAGCTTGCATTTGTCCTTGGTGACTCACATGCTCTGCACTTTCCTCCTTCAAGAAACTGTTCCACAAACAAAGTCTGCGGCATCTCTGGTGACTGACTGCTTTGCAGCAGGGAGGGAGAAGGAGAGACCTGGATTTAAGGGTATCTGTTGTCCACCAAAAGAATTCTCTTATGACAAACCCCAGTGCTGGGATTTGAAAAATAAAGGGTGTTAATGCTGAAACCAAAGAGATTTCAGATATCACTGCATATTTCTCATGTGGGTTCTTGCCAGCGGAACCATGAGAATAACAGATGCCATGAGACCAAAATCCTGAGGTATGCCCTTGCAATGACAGAAGTCTGAGTGGAAAAACCTTAGAAAGAGATCAAGATAAAGATCTATTTTGACACTTCCAAGATGGCTGCACATTGAGTAACAGCTTAATTCTAGCTTTCCCAGTGTGAAAACAGAAACTTAGCAGAGAAGGCCAGTAGACTTGTGTCTATGGGTAAATTTCAGTAACTGGCTAGTAAGTGTACCACCTGGATGCCAGGAAAAAAAGAAATACAGAGGACCTGGAAGAATCAGCTTCAAAAAGTGAAGAAGAAACACTGACTGAGGAAAGTTCTAGAGCTGTTCAGAAAAAAGCAATGCACTCTCCAGACATGAATTCAAGTAACCTACATTAAGATATAAGGCAACTACACACAGACCAAGTTAAAATAAATGAAACACTGATGGAGTATATCAACACAAATAACAAAAGACTAGAAAGAAAGGAAGAAGCTTTAAACAAATATTCAAATGAGGTGATAAATCTGCAAACATTAGAGGCCAAAATGAAAAAAAAGGCTGGCTGAATATGAGACTGCTCACGAAGAGATGTTCCACAAAATAATAGAATTAGAGGACAGACCATGTAGGGAAAACCTGAGATTTTCAGCTATACCAGAGAGGCTGGAAGGAACAGACTACATTAATTTTATGAAAGCAGAAATAAGCAACTGTACTGGCATTCCACAGAAGGAGTAGTTATTTCAAAGGGCACATCATTTGTATGCTCCAACTCTGGCTATGAGAAAGCAACTTAGACCTTTAATAGTACAGTTGCAATCTTATCAGCAAAAGGAGTTTATTCTGACAAAACTGTGGCAGAAGGAAAAAAGTACTAAAAGTGGGAGGCAGCAAAGTGTTTCTGGAGAATGATTACTCACTGTACACCAGACAGAAGAATGTTTAGATGCAGGTGTGAGATTCAAACTGCTGTACCCAGCTGTCTTCAAAGTATTCTTCCCTAGAGGAACAAACATTTTTTGATGAAGTACATACTAAGGAGGAAATGCAAACATTTTTCCAACAAAAAGTGAACTGTGAAACAGAAAGAGATTCTGCTTCTTGTTCTTCTGGTAATAAAAACCACAGAGAGAGAATATACCTGTAAAACTTTTTCCAATGTTTCAATATAAAATGTTGAGTGAAGGAAGGGAGCACAAGAGGTGACTAGAATAATAGAAACTACATTGGAAATGAAGCAGAGACAGGATTTGGGTGATTGAGGTGGGCAATAATAAAACCAGTAACAATGTGGGATTGCAATGCAATAATTATTAATCTGGAAATATTGGACATTTTCAGAATTTGTTGGACTTGTGAGAGACTCTAAATTATATGCCCTACTTCATGTCATTAATGTTCAAACATGCTTTGGTGAGGGGAAGAGGAGGGAGAAAGTTAACTTTAAGCAAATCATTTTTTTCTACTAGCACTATTTTTGTGGTGTATAGTTTTCTTTCCATGATACAAGTAAAGTTTTCTCAGCTATTTTTAAGTGTAATGGAGATTAATGGGGATCGTAAACAGGTGCTGATGTTCTTTTTTTTTTCTTTTCTTTCTCCATTATCTCTTTCTTCTGGTTCAGTTTTAAGAAATGTAGGCAATGCAAGGAAAAAGAAGCCTGGTTAAAAGAAAATGACAAAAGAAAAAAATAATGTGCTTTCCTGATTCTTGTATGGAGACATGACTGGATTAAGGACCTTAAATTGATTTAGTAACAGGTTTTAAGAGTAAACAAGTAAATGAAAAATAATATTGAATATTATGAGGTGCTTTTCTAGCAAATACATGTACACTCAGTAGTAATTCTGCAGCTGGTCTTCATGTATCCATGGAAACAATCTGATAAAGAGAAACTGGCTGCCTGGTTCTCATGTCTCCATGGAGACAACCTGATAAAGAGAAACTAGCCACAGTCTGGTGGAGGGTGATTGGTTGGAGAAAAACAACTGAGAAGAGAAATTGGCTAGGAGATAATATTATCTAAACGCATTTGGGGGTTTTCACAGTTGGGAGAGCTATAAAGAAAAGGCAAAAACAATTAGCATTTAGTAGAAGCACAGACTACACCATGCGTCTTAGCATGTTTAAACTTTCTTTTAGCTTAACTCAAGTCTTTGAGTGTGGCTGTCAGTTTGGGACTTTTGTTCCTATTAGGAGGGTAAAACTTCAGTATTTGAAGATGTACACAGTTGTGTGTGTTAGTATTACGTTAATTGGTTTTAGGGGGTATTGGGGCTGTGTTTGTATTTTTTTTGTTTGTTTTTTAGTTTGATTGGTTTCAATAAAACAAAAGGTTTTGTAAGATGTGGCATAGGCTTAAAAGGATAGGACAAGAAACAACTGTATAAAAGTTCAGCCTGTTAAACATGTGTGAAATTTAATACAAAAGCTGGAACTAGACATTTAACAAAAAAGGTGTACATAAAAGGTGGGAATAATAACTTTTTAATACAATGATGCTTTTGTAATATCTTTAAATGTGAAAGGTCTCACAGATGAATACAAAAAGGAGGAGCGAACTACATTAAAATATGTACAGTGCAAATAGGTATGTTACAGGAGACACACTTAGAAAGAACTGAACATGTGAATTTGATAAAAAAGGGTTTCAGGATGGTTATTCAGTGGAATACCTGGGAAAAAGTAAAAGAGGAGTATTTATATTTATTGCAAGTGGAGCTCCAATAGTGATAGAAGAGGATAAAAAAGATAATAATGTCAGATTTGTAGTACTAAGGAGCTACTGGCAAGGGATGTGGATTACACTGGCATAAATTTATATTCCACCTAAAATTGCTATAATGGAGCTTAAGAAAATTCTAGGATAAATAATCAGTTTTCAGCAAGGAATATTACTGATAGTGGGGACTGGAATGTGATTTACAACAGTGAAGATGTGTCTGTGGGACACAAAAGGGAAAGTATAACAAAGGAGGGTAGATTTTTGAAGAAATTTATGAAAACATTTGGCATGGAAGATATGAGTAACAGGAGCTTGAAGTGAATTTATATATTATTCCCCAAGATATAAAAAACGGGCTAGACATGTGCATTTAATTGAAGGTCTTGATATGCTCCCAATAACTATTCCAGATCATGCTCCAGTAATAACTAAATAAAAACACAGGCTAATGAAATAAAAATGAGCCACTGGCACTTCCCCACCTTTTTTTTGAAAGAGAGTAATTTAAGGAATGGGTAAAGGAGATTATTCAGAAGTTATTAGAGAGGATATAAATTTCTTCTGAAAATATAGATAGGGAGTGGAATAAAATTAAAGTGTAGTTTAAAATGGGGTGGAAATAAAACAAAGGGAGTTATGGCTAAGAGGTAACAATACTTATTTAGAGGAACTGACAAATGTTAAAATATTGCAGAATAGGGGGAATCTCACAGAACAAAAGAGGATCGACTGCAGAATGCTAAGCAGAAAATAAGGGATTACCTTGATAATATGCACGAGTTTAGAAAGATTGCTATTGTTAAACTGTTTTTTGATAATAACAGTAGAGCACAAAAACGTTTAGCACAGTGACTCAGGCAACAGAAAGTAGAATGGGCTGTTGCCAAGCTTTGGGAGTGTATAACAAGGAAGGTAACAAGAGATCCTGTAGAGGTATTAGAAATATTTTGGAAATTCTATAAAAGTCTGTATAGAGTAGATTAATATGGAAATGAACAAATGATACAAATGGAAATGTTTATGGAAGAATTAAATACACCAATATTAGAAGTAGATGAGGCTCAATTACTGACAGTTAGTATAAGAGGAGATGAGACAACAATTGTGATGTATAACCAATCTACAGGAAAGCCCTCAGGAATATATAGTATTCCTGTGGATAATTGGAAGCTAGGAGGGAAAAAAACTGATAAAGATCTAGAAGGTTTTGTTTAACAATATTTTAAAAGGAGGAGAAGTACCAACATCCTGGAAGAAAGCAGTGGCAGCTGTAATACCTAAAGTGGGTAAAGACTCTACCTATGAACCTATGAACCTATAAAGATCCATCAGACCCAGCTTCATATAAGCCCATTTCAATACTAAACCATGATTATAAAGTGCTCATGTCTATAATGGCTAAAAGAATGACAAAAGTAACACCAAAGCTGGTAGATATGGATCAATGTTGTTTTGTGAAGGGGAGGCAAATATTTGACAACATTAACAGAACGTGATGATCCAGAGGGAACCAGAATGTAAGAAAATAGCATTGTTGTTAGTGATTCTTGATGCAGAGAAAACATTTGACAGAGTAAGCTTGGAGTTTATGAGCAGATTAATGGAAACATTTGCCTTTCCTGAAAAAATTATAAGGTTGATTAGGAAGATAGATGAGGGATCAGAGGTGAAAATTAAAGTGGGATTGTTTCTCTCTGAAAATTTCTGCTTGAGCAGAGAAACCAGGCATGGGGGACTTATTTCCCCTTTGTTATTTGCGTTATATTTAGAACCACTGGCAAAGAAAATAAGGGACTCAGAAATTCAAGGATATAATTGGTATGGTAGTCAAGAATGCTGGCTCATTTTTCAGATGATATTATTTTATACCTGACAAAACCAAAAACAGTCATTACAGTGCTGTGGAACATGTTGAGACAGTTTCAAATCTTTTTGAGATACAAAACTAATGAAGGTAAAACAAAGTCAATAGCAGTAAATTATGTACTCAAAAATGATTCTGGTGTGGCAGCTAACGATATGTGGGAAGAGACTAAACAAAAGATAATACAAAAACTGAGAAAATGGGAGCTTTGCTATATGGCTTTGGATAGTAAGATACAAGGAGTCAAAATGTTTTTAGTCCCTTTAGTCTTATACACGTCAGGCATATTTTTATCAACCAAAGAAGTTGTGGATAGCAATTAATAAAGAGCTGAAGAACTTTATCTGGGAGGTGAAGACAGCAAGAGTCAAGTGGGATAAGCTGATTCTTCCAGTAGAACAGAGCGGATTGGGATTACCCAATTTGAATGGGTATTTCAGAGCTACTCAGTTAAGGCTCCTATATACATAGCACAAGCAGAAAACTATCATTCAAAGTGGAAAAGGATGATGTGGAAACAAGGGGAAATTTTAAAAAACAAGGAGAGGCTGGGATTTTGGATGCATAACAATAATCATACAGAATATTATATTCATAAAGTAGCAGAAATATTCTAAGAAGTAAGCCAATGCAGGAATGGAGAAAGGAGATTCTACCACTAGGGATGACTGCAATTAGCAATGCAGACAATAGGCAAGAGGGGCTGGAATTTATTGGAGGAAATTGGCAAATGAACCAAAGTATTGGGAGCACATAACTAGAGAGGGAAAGTAATAGAATATGAAGAGGCCAAGAATATATTTGGACTGCAGGTTAGAGATTGCCTTCCCTTTCAAGGATTGATATCAGAGTATAGGCAAAGAGAAAGGAATGGGGGGGTCCTAACCAAAAGACCATCACTGGTAAACTTTTTGTAGAATCTAGAACTGAAGCTCCCATTAAAAAGAGAATAATTAGTACAGCATATAAAATATTGCATAATAACTATAAGAATCAATCAAAGGAGGTTATAAATGATTAGGAAGAGAGCTTGGATAAGCAATTAACAAAGAAACAATGGGAGGATATATGTGTGTTTCCCAAATATGCAACAAAATCTAGAAGATTTTGGATTTTTGCTTGGAAATGTTTACATAGATATTTTCATACACCAAGTAGACTCCAGATAATTTTTCCTCAGGTAGACAGCAAATATTGGAGGTTTGATGGGGAAGAAAGAGGTACTTGGGAACATATTTTTAGGAGTGTGGAGGGTTGGTGGACTTTAAGGATTCCCTGTGAGATGCACTGTCGGAAATGTTAGGTGGGTGGATTGGTGTGATGAGGGAGATGATTTTTCTGAGTTGTGATATAGAATCGGAATTATCTAGTCATGGTAAGGCCTTGCTGTGTCTAATTATGGTGGGTGCCAAAAAAGCAATTAGTAGAAAATGGAAATCAGAATCTAAACCAACTACATTAGAAGTAGTAAATATAGTAACAGAGATAAAACAACTGGAATTGAGATCTCTAGAAAAGGGTAAGTGTAAACTAAACAGGAAAAATGTGAATTGTGGAAACAATACATATAGGAGAGGAATGGGGTTTAAAACAAGGCAGAACTTAAATTACCTATGCAATGTTTGACTGAAAATGATTGGGTAGATTATAAGTGATGTATAATGTTTGCAACTGGGAGTTTGTCAGTATGGTTTGTGATGTAAAATGCTTGCAGCTAAGATTGTGTCAGTGTGGTTTGTTTTCATTTATACAAATGTATGATTTCTTATGTCATAAGTGGTGGTTTAATAAATATGTTGCTTGCTTTAGAAAAGGATCAAGACTTTGATAATTTATGTAATGTTGCTTAGGTTATGGTATATAGCAATATATATGAAGTATAATGTTTGTCAATGTTAATTTGTTAATACAGTTTGATTACAATTGTATAAATGCAAATGTGCATATGCCACAAGTGATAACTCAATAAAGGTATTTAAAAAAAGATAAAGATCTATTTTTTTCTTGTTGAAGAAATGCTCTTTGACCTGATGTGTTTAGCTTACATCCCAGGGACACAATCTTTTGTGAAGGAGTCAAGAAAGACTTTTGAATGTTCTCTAGGAATCCCAGTTGATGTAACAGATCTCTTACCAAAGATAGAGATTCCTGGCACTTTGAAAAGATTCTGTAAATTGAAAAAGTTGTCTAAATATGGAAAGAAAGATCCAGAACTGGTCTCAAAGAATTTTCTTTCTTTGGCACTAGGAAAATCCTTGAATAAAAAATCCTTCCACACCTGGGAAGGAGGACGTGCTTCTATCATTCATTGGGACAGCATGTGATGAAGAATCTGCGGAAACAATGAATCAGATCTGGAGGATAAGGAATGACTCCTTGGAAAGGAGCAATTTCCTCCCTCTGCTGTTTGTAACCTTGATGAATGACCATTTATCTGAAACTATCTTTTGCCAAAGAGAAAATGGAGGTTCAGACTTTCTGGAAGAGAAAAGGGTCCAGGGTGTGAGGGGATCACAAGGTCTTTTTAATAGTCATTCAAACTTGTTGGACTGTCCTTGGTTTTGGGTGGTTTGAGACTTCTTTTTGCAACCCCACTGCCATTTCTTCTTAAATGTCTGTTTGCATATATTTTGTTGAGACTGTTTATTCTGCTATTTAAAAAAATGGATGAGGAGATAGAAAATCCCTTGAAAATTTTGGAAAAAGAAGTCTGAAAAGTTAGAGATTCCCTGAATCAGCTTGCCCCTTTCATCATACTTTTTTATATCCTCTGCAGCAGAAGGGCCAAACATTAAATCTCTATCCAAGGGAGAATTTAAAACCAAATTTATTATCATTTGAGAGCTTCTAAGAATTCAGCAATGCAAACATTCTTAAACCAGAACCAGTGAACAGACACATGCTGTAAAAAATAAGTAATGACCTGTGCAATAGAAGAAACTAAGTTATTTAAATCATATTTCCTTCCTGAAAGAAACTACAAATAAAACATTATTCACACTTTTAGTTTGTCAGAACAAACTTTAACATAAGAGCCTGACAATTCAAAAATTTGAAAATCAAAATTGCAGAAGCATATACTTTTCCACAGACCTATCTTTAATTTTCCCATCCCTTTCAGACAGAGTAGGTTTGGCATTAACTAAGTGCTTATCAGCAGTGGGATTAACTAAAGTTATAGCTGCTGGGTCAGGTTTGGGAATAGTGTACAAAAATTTAAAAGACTGAAGAACTTTATACATCCTATCTGCCTTTTTAGGACTTTGTAGCTATATGGAAAATTGCAGACAGTAACACACACACATCCTCTAAAGCAGATAGAACAGGAAGGGTGGGTGTAGGTTCTGGAAAATCCTTCTGTAACAACTCTGTGTTGTCTGAGAGACTAAGAAACCTCAGTGCTTCATTAAAAAGCACTGGCACATTCTAGCAATAAACTCAGAAAAAGAGAAAGAGAGGGAGGAAGAGAACCCCCCCCCACAGTGAGAATTAGAACTGATTAGAAACTGACCTCTTGTCTGAGTCCGATTCAGAAATCTGAGGAAAAAGCCCTGTTATCAGTCTCTGCATCCTCTTGTTCAGGAAGAGGAATCCGTCCTTCTTTTATCAGAAACTACTTTACAAGAAAGCTCAATAGCCTGAATTAAACCCTAGGCCAGACCCAGTAAAATACTCCTATCCAATGAAAATTCAGGAAGAGTAGATAACATGCTTGGTTTCTTTTTAAAGGGGAAAATGCAGCCAAACATGCTACTAATGGCAGTGGCATCTTCTCAGGGAGTCGCACAACATTCTGACTCAAAAGAGAAACTTTGCCTGTTCCCTCACCCAAGACTGACAGGAGTGTCTCTCTCTTGCTCACTGAGGGGACTTGACAGCTCCAAAGGATGTTTAACCCCTGGTCCATAGTGGCTGTAGGTGCTACACCAGAGAGATTTGTGGTCAAAGATGAGTGGTCTGAAGAACAAGAAATGGCCACAGCTGAGCCCCCGACCTGTGGCTGAGGCAAACTACTAACCTGCTGTGGCTGTTTGCTTATTTTTTTCTTTTTTGTGGCTGGAAGAAGAACCGACCATGGGACCGGTATTCTGTTCCATGGTCAAGCTGAAAATGGTGCCTCTTTTCCAGGTAAGACAAGCAGCAATTGCCAGTAAACATTACCTGTCCAAAAAAGTTACTTTTTTAACATAAAAACACAGTAAAACCACTTTAAAACATTATGTTAGCCCTACAAAAGTGAAATAAAAACAATTTCTCCACAGAAAAACTTTTCAGTTACTTTACACCACTTTTAAACTGACAGAAAAAACAAGTGCTCCATTTAAAAGTACATTACATTGTCAAGACAGTCCATTACAACACAACACTCTTAGCTTTAAAATAACATTCCAGAAGAATAAAGTAATACAATATCAACAAAATAAAGAAAATGGAAGGCTTTTCCTGCAAAGGAATTTATCTGCTCAGCAAAGGAAAGCACAAGCTGGCAATTGATCCTTAAAAGCCTCACAGGAGCATACTATTCAGCAGTAGTAAACTCTGAAAGGCTTTGTTCCCAAACTTGTCTTTTAGTCAGCTCAGCTCAAGCTATCCTACAGTTTGAGCATATGGAAGGTGCCATGAACTGTTGGAGGCTGTCTGGCTGTTATATCCTTGGCAGGATATAACTCATATAGCTAAGACTACTGCAGTAGTGATCAATATGACAAAATCTAATAATAAATGACATCACATACTCAGACCCAGATAATATAGCCAATCTACAATAGGACAAATTCAGCTTCCCTCTTCTCTCCAGTATTCTCAGATCAAATACGCACATCTAGGTCTCCTCTTCAAATCTCTCAAGAACAAATTCTGAAGTCACTATTTAACTCATTCACTCTAGTGGAGCCCAGGAAGTTCGCACTGTAATTTCCAATAGGGGGAGCCTAGGCCTTTTGACAGAATCAAATTATGTCCTCACACTTCAAACAAACTCTGGAAACATAGGGGTTAAGAAAGAAGTATAAATGGCAAACTCTTAAGCACAAAATATTTTTATAGTAGTATTCTTCGGATTCTATGTCATAAACAGAATTTTTTAAGTCACAGTAAACACAGTAACAATTACCTTTGTAATATTTTGTAAACAAAGTACAGTATGTGAGCAACCACTCAAGTTACACACATACTGTCAGCAGCATTTTAATCATCTAGATGAGACCTTTTATATGAGTCCAACAAGAGAAACCAGGAACCATACAAGAAAAACTGGTCTATATTGGATGCTCGAACTTTCAAAAGTTTGAGTGTCATATGGTTGACACCATATGATCGAACTTTTGAAAGTTTGAATGTTTCAAAGGAGATCTCCATACAGGGCAGAATGGGAAGATTTCCCTTTTCTGCACTGTAGTGTGATCTTGGAGTTGGCATATTTAAAGAGCAGGGGGTGTAGGGGGTGCAGGGGGGCTTGCCCCATGCTTAAAACATTCAGGTAGGTTATTTGTGTAGTTTTTTTTTTTTTTTTGGATGTTCGAACTTTTAAAAGTTTGATCATATGGGGCCGACCATATGACACTCGAACGTTTAAAAGTTTGATCATACAATATAGACCAGGAAAAACTGATAGAGGTCCAGGGAGCACACAAGTCCAGTATAAACCATGCAGCCAGTAGCAACAACCAAAGATTTATTGAGCCAAAACAGCAGTCAAGCGCTTTCATCTTACATCAAGACTTGTAAGACGAAAGCGCTTGACTGTTTTTTTTGCTCAATAAATCTTTGGTGGTTGCTAATAGCTGTGTGGTTCATACCGGACTTGTATGCCCCCTGGATCTTTCATATGAGGCTAAGGAGTTCTTTGTTACTTGGTTGTGGAGATGTTTAGAAAAATGTGAAAATTATATCTATATAAATTAATATCTATATAAATTAATATAATAAAAACAACAGTTAATATTGGTTTACCTGCACTAGACAGAGGTCAAATATTAATGTAGTTGAGTTTGCCATTGTGTAAATTTTAAGATGAAATCTTTTCAAACCTTGTACATAGCATGGTTTTGGAATTATTGATGCAAATGTGAACAACCAATATTTGATGTCTACAGGCATCAGTAGGAGTTAACTGTAGATGCGCCTGGAGGTGTCACTTGGATGTAATGAGTTAAGGCCAATAGAATAATATCTAGGGGCAAGATAGCATACCAGGCTGCCTACTGGCTAGCCTGAAACATGAGCTGTTAGACCCCCCCCCCACACACACATAAGCTATTTAACATCAGCCTCAAAACAGGCTTTGTGCCAGGTGAATGGAAGACAGCAATACCCATTTGTTTGCACAAAGGTGGGTCTACAACATGCCTAGATAATTACAGACTCACAAGCCTTGCCAGCCTCATCTGTAAGGATGTGGAAAGGATCATTATGGAACTAATAAACAGAGATACAGATACACTACTGATTCTTGACCCACCAAGGTCAGGTCCTTCCTACTTAACCTGGCTGACTTCTTTGAAAAAGTCACTGAGGCAATGGATAAGGGTAAATCAGTGCATACTACCTATCTGGACCT
Organism: Protopterus annectens; assembly: GCF_019279795.1. Lineage (NCBI taxonomy): Eukaryota > Metazoa > Chordata > Ceratodontiformes > Protopteridae > Protopterus > Protopterus annectens. The sequence goes on along the minus strand of NC_056739.1, from coordinate 764,436,977 downwards.
TGCAAAGGCACTCAACACCATCTCACACTCCGGCATCATAGATCAACTCACCCACCTAAATTTTAACCCATATGTAACTTGTTGAATAGCAAACTGGCTTACAAACAGAGCACAGAAAGTAAGGGTGGAGGCTCTACCTCCTCTAAAAGACCTGTTATTAGTGAAGTACCCCAGGATTCAGTCTTTGAGCCACCTCTCTTTGACATTTATTTCTCTGAGATCAAAGTTAATAGAAAAGGAGTGTGGGTGACCAAATTTACAGATGATTACAAATGTGGTGCTATCATAAACTCCCCTGAGGAAAAAGGATCCTACAAGAAGGCTGGTGCTAAAACCGCAGACAGAAACTAAATTCCAAGAAATTTATAATTGCATCCTTCAGCAAGCATGATTCCCTTTATAGCTATTTAAAATACCCCCCCCAAAAAAATCAATCCAGTGGTTAGAGATCTGGACACCCATGTTGACAATTAACTTCTCTTTGATCAGCACTTATCAAATGCTGTAAGGAAGTCCTTTTTCATAGCACAGCTTTTATGTAAGGGTGCAGCATCCAGATCCACAAATGTAATGGTTCCTTTCTATTCATCACTCGTTAAGTCAGTCCTTGACTATAATGCTGCTTGTTAAAACCGATATAACCAAAACACTTCCTCCCTAAAAAAAAAAAAAAAATTAACAGCCTAAATCTTACAAAACTACGCAGACCATCTCAAAGCCTTGTCTCTCTTCTTGGTATCATTCAAGCTAGTGAGAGGTGGCCTTTGGCAACCTTACACAGCCTCAACAGATCCAGTTCTGTCAGACCTATTACACATTCATAAGTCCAGTGGTATCAGGCACAAACAACTCAAGGGACCTCAGTCTATTTTACAAGATTAAAAGAACATGCTTGAGAGATAAGTATGTATCACAGAGAATAAAGCTTTCATGAAACAGTCTTCCCCTACACATAAAGCAGAGCACTTACCTTATTCTATTCAAAAGTAACTTGGACAAATGAATGGGTAACTGCCCTCACTGATAGGGGCAACATATAATTAACCCAGCATGGGTTTTATTTATAGTGAAGGTGATTTATAATCATTTGTATTTGCACTGATGAAGGCTTAGGCTGAAACCAATTTGCTCTTTTACTGCTGTTATGTATAATAAATGTAACATACAGTTTTATGCTGAGTGGAGTGCAAGACTTAGAAAGTCCCTTGTGGTTGTTAGCCTAGTACACAACAATGAACATATGAACCTATTATAAGAGCAGGCTATTGCATCTGCTATAACCTGAAAGCATTCGGAAGGGAGGCTGTCACTGCAACATTTCATTCAATGATCGTTGTAATACTTTGAAAGTAGAGGGTCTATCAACAAGTTTACATTTTGCATAAATACCAGTTTCTTGTATTTACTGACATGTGTTGTATATCCTTATCTCCTATTCTATTTTCTAGGTAATATTGTCTTAATTCTTGTTTACTGTTAGTGACTCAAGTTGTAGCAGAAGAGGGTTGTGGTCTACACAGCTAATAAATGTAATTGACTTTATGCTGCAAAGAACTAGATTCCAATTTACTTCAGCTTCTTTGGTAGCCTGTGTATAGGGGTCCCTGTTATTTAATCGAAGGATAACATCACTGTATGGCATTTTATCCCACATGCTGTTCATTGAACTGTTCTGACTGATATCGCATTATGGTAGGGATCAGGAAATCTGTCCTTTCACCACTGTAGCGTGATAACGTAGTTGGTATATATATAGAGATATATATATATATATATATATATATATAGAGATATATATATATATATATATATATATATATATATATATATATATATATATATATATATATAAAATTAGCGGGGGTGTGAGAGGTCCAATGAATGGCATTTCTGATGATATGCCGTGCAGCAATCTTATCCTTCGATGATATAATATAGACCCATTTATAGACAGGGAGTAAAGATGCTGGGACTAATTTCTTAGTTCTGGTTTCTTAAATGATGCAGATTTAGCAGGTCTAACAGAGACTATGGTAACACCATGATAACATTTTCTGAATATAATGGCTTCTCAGCAGCTGTGACACAAGTTAGAGGGGTGGGCATAGTAAAATTGTCAGATTAAATAGCTGGAGAGCCACATGAGACTTTTCCAAAAAATGTTGCAGATTTTTATATATTGCATTTCTTGTTTATGAAATATTTTACTATTTAAAGCTGTAACTTTATTATAAGGTTTTGTACAGATTGTTTAATTACGGAATGTTTTGTCAGCTAGGACTTTTTTCTTGCATGGTCCTTGTAGTCTAAAGAAAATTAAAGCAGGGCCAAGAGTTAAGACTATCTCCCACTGAAACACAGTTACTTCAAGGTATATTGCTAATACAATCATGTAAAAACATTGTCCCAGAAAGTTGGCATGCACAGTAAGATTTTCTAAGTTTTTACTTTAGTTCTTGGCTGAGTGTGAGGTTAGAGTCTTTGATTTAAAATTATCATTTAAAACACTGATCATAATTAGCAAGCACTGGATATCAGAATCAGATACTAAAGGCTGGGACTGGAATAACATCACTTCTCTGGACTTCTATAGCTTTAAACTGAAGAAAAGATGTATCATAAAGTTAAAACTATGTCAAAAATTACAGCAGTGTGTGTATGACATCCACTACACTAGCAGGCAGATCTTTGGAAAGAAGTTATTGTTAATAATAGATCTTTGAGGGTGGCCACTGTTAATAGCATTCCTATGGGGAGAGTTTACAGTTACAGAAGATTATTTTGGGACAGATTATTGTTACATTAAGTCATGATGTTTGGCTTTACTAATCAGCAAAGATGCATTTGTCCAACCATGCTTTCTACAGCTTTCCTATTCACTTGCAAAGTGGTTTCACACCAGTGAGAATACCAGTGTGAATTTCTTGTGCTCAGTAGTACCGGCATGCTGGTATATCATTTCTTCCAGATAACAAACCTCTGCAGTCAAATATGCTTTGGGCAGAAAATTGCCTAAGTGTATAATGGTGTATGTTGTTTCAGTCAAACTGTAAACCATGTCATAACTGTATACAGTGATATTGCATTGCCTCTAGTAGGAAGCTACAACCAAAAAGTGAAGTAAGGCAAAAGGGTAGCTTTAATGCAGCAATGAACTCATTTTAAGAATCTAATCTTATCCTAAGTACCTAACATAAGTGAACTATTTTACTTCAGAGAGGGGCAGTGTACTAGCAAATAATAACATCACTTTGGGTTTAATCCCAACATTAATTGGTAACTTTGGGGACATAACTGTACCACAATGAGTCTTAATCTTAGACTACCTTTCTAATTTATACTGCTTACTGCATACATGCACTGCAGACTAAGTCATGGGTTCTAATATACCCTCAACAGAAACATTCATAAAAGTATGTTTGGAAAATGTTTGCAGCTCTTGTACAACAAATTCAAACAGGAACTTGAAGACCTTTGCTGCATTTATCCCAACAAATGGCAACAGAACAGACAAGCCACTTTGATAGTGTTTATTTTATAGCACACAAGCTCTTGCTTGAAGGAATTAAAATGGTGATCACATTTTCCGAAAAAATGTAGCCTTCTGGTATAATTGCTTGAGTGTCTGCTGTCTTACAAATATAAAAAGTGTGCAGCAGACGTTGTCTATCATTCTGTTAGAATAAACTACTGGTGTTTGAAATAGTGGTTCATGGAGAAAAGAGCACATATCACGTAATGATTTCCCCGTCAAGGCTTAAATTATTCCTCCTAAACCGAGAACAAGCAACAAACACAATCTTCATAAAATTTACTTAAATTCTAACGAAGGTGCTGGTCAAATGCAGCAAAGCTAACTTTACAAGCAGAAATTTCAAGTCCCAAGATGGCAATATTTGCATTTTTGGTGAAGGTACATGGAGAAGTTCTTTAAAAGGAACTTTTGGCAAAAGGATTAGCTGTTATCTGAGGGAATACAGAAATATACTCCCCTTTTAATGGTAGCCTCAGGAGCAGCTAAAAGCTGCCCCCCCCCAAACAAAAATATCAAACAAATGAAATAAAGAAGCACCCTCACATCCAAAAAATATCTATTAAAACAACACAGAACACTTTGCGTGATGATACTTTCACAGTAACATGACATTCAAAGGGAGTTTTTTTGCGTCTTTATATACAGTCAGATACATCTAAACCTGGTTATTTAATTTCTCAAAGTTATGTCATAATCAGTTACATTAACATGAAATAATTCATTATCAAATTCTCTTTTGCAATTTAATAAAACATGGTTTTAAACTGCAATAATTGTTCAGAACAAATCAGTTTAGAGACCAAATGCCAGTAGACTGAAAACAAACTGCCAAAACACCTTCCACTCAAGGCAGAGTTCTCTCTATTCGCCACTACTATGTTACCTCGGGGTATGAATATATATACATTTGTAGAATGTGGGGATATCCACTCTACACAGAGGTGCAGGGGACTTGCACCCTGTAAAAAAAAACATTCCTTTGAGGTTTGCCAATTTTTTTCAATGTTTTGGTATTCAGTAGATTTGCTCTCAATGGATTGACATGCTTCCCTATTATTCATATCTATTTCTTCTAACGTCTGGTCTCTAATTTGGCATTTTGCTTCTAATTTTAATAAAATCTTATCCACAGTAGTGCATGTATGCATGTCATACTATTTACCCAGTGCCTGAATCTTAAACACCATTATTTGATATACATATAGGGTCTATATTACCATGTCAACAGGGCTGTTCATCGAACCCCCTTACATTGACACATGTAAAACGAAATACCTAAATGTAGGACGGCCACACAAAAAAATCGCTGGGCCAACAAAAAACAAAACAAACTGACACAACGGCCCAGTGATTTCTTTTCCTGGGAAAAAAAATCACTTTTGTGGCCATTCAACATTTAGGTACTGCAGTGTACATGTTTCAACATATGGGCATTTGATGAACAGCCCTGTTGACATGGTAATATAGACCCTATATATATATATATATATATATATATATATATATATATATATATATATATATAGGAATACATGCATTTAGTCGAAGACACCAACTCCGAATGTTACTTTTTCTGAACCTAAATCGAATTTCACTGTCGGAATGTTGAGCAAAACACTGAATTAGACATTTCCAAACACTCGACCACCAAAACAAGCACTACCATAGGTCACAAGGGGGGGATATTTACCTGGCTGGCATTCGATGTTCATGGTTTCTGTGTTTGAAAATTCAACATTGTCTAGTCTTGGTTCACAGCCTACGACATTTAGTACATCGGTATACTAATGTTTGCTTAAATGCATGTATTCCATAATATATATATATAGATATATATATATATATATATATATATATATATATATATATATATATAGGATTACTATCAAAAACGAGACATTGTAAAGTGTGAATGGTGATGTTACCGATGCATATGCTCGACTCATGAATATTAAGTAGATCCAAAGGTCGACTCGACTACATCGACAACGTTTTGTCGATATTAATGTTGACAGTTGCTGTTACCAACCATGCTTCATGTCCCTGCCTTGTGTACATCCTTATGAACTGATGGACACTTGTACATTAACATTCTGACTGTCACTCCAACCATGTTTGAGGAGGTGGCTGTCATGTAGCTGACTTCCTGCCTTTTGATTGTAAACCTCTATGTAGATATATATATATATATATATATATATATATATATATATATATATATATATATATATATATATATATATATATATATATATATATATATATATATATATATGTATATATATATATATATATATATATATATATATATATATATATATATATATATATATATATACATATATATATATATAGGTTTGCAATCAAAATGTGGAATTGCACTTATGGGAAATTGAGATGATCGGATGCATGTTTTCCAATTTCTGTAATGCCAATCCAGAAATATTCGAATCCACATTAGCGAATGATAGTATGCATTCGCTAATATGGGATTGACATTCTGATAGATTGCACTACAGTGGGGATCGGGAAATTGATTTATTATCATATCACAATAATGAACAATGACGAATTGTGGTAATGTCGAACCTAAACCGCAAAATTTATTTTATTTATTTATTTATTTATTTTACATTTGTTAACCGGGCTAGTCCAGCTGGATACATGTCCATTTTCAGTGGAGGCCCGAGGAGAAAAGCTCCGTTACACTACTAATATAATACTTTCAAAAATACTTTACAAATACTTTTAAAAAAGAAATCAAGTCAGATACAATGATATGATAGAATAAACATTCAATTTCAGCCTGCTACATTGAGTATGGGATTTAAAATACTTTGTTAGCTTGGGCAGAAGATAAGGCAAACATTTACATACACAATTGTACTGCAAGAATAGTTGAAGCATAACTTATTGTTATGAAGGGAAATGGCATTCAGCTTGGAGAGGAGATTTTTAAATTGCAAGCGGAGGAAGTAAGAAGAAGGATGGGTGGTGGAGAAAGCAGATAATATGGGAAAAAAAGAAAAGAAAAGGTTAGTCAGGGTTATGGCAAGAGCATAGCCAGTGGTTGGAAAGGAAGAGTTTTAGGTTGGTTTTGAATAGTGGGAGAGATGTAAGGCAAGTAAGGTCATTTGGTAGATGGTTCCATATTTTACCCACTGAGTTGGAGAATAAGGAATTACCTGCTAAGTTATTAGATAAAGAAGTATGGATCAGAATTTTGTTGGATGAGCGTAAATTCCTCAGATTGTTATATGGCATAATGAGGGTGGAGAGCATTGGAGTATTGTCAGGGTGGTAAAGGGCTTTGTGGGCAATAGTGAGTTGGTTGAATGATATTAGCTGAGGTAGCTCTAGCCAGCCTAGTTTTTAGGTTATGACAGTGATGAGTCCTATATGGAGAGTTTGTGGCAAATCTGGCAATACTGTTATAGGCTGTAGATAGTTTGTTAAGATTGTACTTAGAGAGCTTAGTATAGATGGGGTAGGCATATAATAGGGTAGAGATTAAGTGGGTTCTAGCTATAGTAGTTCTGGCTTCAGGAGTTAGGAAAGATTTGATTCTGTACAGAGAACCTAGTTTTCTATTGGTAGATTTAATTGTAGCGTTTATGTGGTTGTCAAATTTTAGTTGATTGTCGATTGTAATACCTAAGAGTTTGGTTGTATGGTCAGGAGAGATAAGGGTACCGTTATTGGATGTAAGTACAAAGCTAAAAGAGGGAGACATATGAGTAGGTGTAAAAAGTAGGAGTTTGGTTTTCTTAGGGTTGAGAAGGAGACAATGGTTAGAGAACCAGTGCTCAATGGTTGTGAAGGTTTTTTGTGTGAGTGAGTTAAGTTCAGATTGTGTTGGGGCAGAGCAAATGACGGTGGTGTCATCTGCATATTGAATGCAAGTAGACAGAGGAGTGGCTAGATGAAGGTCATTAATAAATATGGAAAACAGTAGAGGACCTAGGATAGATCCCTGGGGAACCCCTATAGAGGTGGGGAGGAGGTCTGAGAGATGGTTATGCCAGAGAACAGCCTGTTTTCGGTTGTCCAGGTAGGATGTGAACCAGTCTATTGCAGGATTATCAAGAGAGAGCTTTTAAACGATGGAGGAGCAGATGATGATTGACCATGTCAAATGCTTTGGACAGGTCAACAAAGAATGCTGAAGAAAGAAGATTTTTATTACGGTTAGTGTTGATTGAGTCGATGAAGGATAGTAAGGCTGTGGTGGTACTATGGAAAGGTCGAAAACCATGTTGACAGTTAGCTAGGAGATTATGGTCTAATAAGTGATTTAATACCTGCTTGTGGATACATTTCTCCATTATTTTTGCAAGAAGAGATAGCAATGCTATGGGGCGGAAGTTGGAATATTCCAAAGAGTCACCCCCTTTAAAGAGAGGGATAATATGTGAAATTTTCCAGATAGAGGGAACCACACCTTCTTGTAAGGTCCTATTAATAAGTACGGAGATGGGGTAGGCAATGGCTTTTGCACTTAGTTGAAGGTATTCAGCAGGTAGTTTGTCAGCTGAGGGGGTGGACGGTTTTAATTTCTGTAGCAAGGATGAGATATAAGAGGTAGGTATTGATTTGAGGTGGAAAGTGGGTGGGGTAGGGGTGGAGGATGGTAGTTTGGAGATATCAGGGCTTTGTTGGTTTGCTAGTTTAAGTATAGCCGAGGTAAAGAAAGTGTTAAAGGCATTGGCAGTTTGTAATGGGCAGTCAGGGGTAGAGCCTAGTGGATTTGGTGTAGTGACTTTGCCAGGGGAGGTTAGCATGTTAATAGCAGTCCAAAATTTTTGAGGTTGATGAAGGGATGATTGTTGTAGTTTAGTATAAAAATTCTTTTTGTCTTGTAGGATAGCTTTTTTTGTGGTGTTTCTTTGTTGTCTGTATGCTAGCTGGTCTGTTATATTTTTAGTGTTTCAACATTTTGCCCAGATTTTATTTCTACTGTGGATAAGTTTCCTAGTATCGTTAGTGAGCCATTGGGCTGTTTTAGATTTAATCCTTCTAGTACGCATTGGGGCATGGTGTTCGAGTATGGTCAGAAAAGTATTATTAAAGTGACTAACAGCTTCATCTATCGGGAGAGAACTAAGAGGTGTCCAATTTATTTTCCTAAGTTCATTTTGAAACAGACTGGCGTCAAATAATTTTTTGCAACGAGATGTTCTGACTAAAGTAGGGATGGTAAAACTTGATTTATGCCTGATAATATATGTAAGTAAGTGGTCGCTAAGGTCATCAGGGAGAGTACCTGTTGTGTATTTTTGGTGTGGACTATTTGTTAATATCCAGTCAAGTATGCTTTCCTTGTTGTTAAGTTTGTTAATTCTTGTAGGTGAGTTAATGGTTTGAGAGAAGCCATGTAGGTTTATATGGGTGGAAGGATTGGTTTGATTGCATAAGTTCCAGTCAATGTTAACGTCTCCTAGGAGTATTGTTTCTTGGGGGAGATTAAGGGAAAGCCAATTTAGTAGGTCTTCTAATATAGTAGGGTTTTTCCCTGGGGGAAGATATGTACAGACAATGTAAATTGTTTTATGATGGTTTAGCTGCAGTTTTGAAATAATTATATCAGTATTATTGTCTGATGGTAGATTATATGTAGTTTTACTGAGTAGCAGTCCGCTTTTATAGAGAATTGCAGCCCCACCACCTTTTTTTTTTAAGCGATCTTGCCTGAGGATGTTATAGCCTGGGGGGGTAATTTCATTATCTTTTATAGAGGGTTTGAGCCATGTTTCTGTTAGACAGAGGATGTCAAATTGTTGAACATCTAGAAGAGCATGAATTAGTGGTATTTTATTACAGATGCTACGTATGTTTAGATGGGCAATTGAGAGTGATTTGGGGGCTTTAGTGGACTGTGTTGGCTTAGTTTGGAAAAGGTGGCATTTAGTGGATGGTGGGGATGAGTTTGGGCCGGGATTGGGGTGAATGTCGCCATCTAATAATGAGTGGATTAATATAGGGTTGAAATATTTAGGGGTTTTGTAGTAGTAGTTGGAATATTTTTTGATGATACGGTTTGGATATTTAAAGTGAGAGAGACGGTGATATTTGGCTTGAAGGTAGGAGGTATTGTAGATAACATAGAGATAATTTACAGACAGAGTTAGGGGTGTTATTAGTGTCTGTTTGTGAGGGATTGTAGGAGAAAGAGGAAGGGGTTGTTCATATGAGGTTAAGAGATAGGTAGCTGTAAGAGTAGTTAGGAGAGTTAGGAGTAGTAAAGGTAGGTATTTCGTGAATGCAAAAAAACCTCGAAGTATAGTGACTGCAAATGTCGAATTCGACATTTTCAAACAGTCACCACACTTCCAGTAACATCAATACCACCATTACACAGTAAAGAACATTTTTCCAGAGGTCAAGCCCCCCACACCACCCTACCTACATATATACAAACTCCGAGACTGCACAACAGTTAGGGAAAGGGTACATTTCCCGATCCCCACTGTAGTGCGATCTGCACCACAATGTCGAACCTTACAACAGTGAATGCTGTATTGCATTCACTATTGCAAGGTTCGACATTGTGGCATTCATGCCTATGTAGTGCGAATCAGCACTTTTGCACAACTGTCAATCACACAAGCTGAGGTCGAAAAAATGTTGTACAACCCGGAAATTTACCCTTTTCCTAACTGTAGTATAATCTCAGAGTTGGAAAATATAATATGCAGTGAGTGGGGGGGGGTGAAGCCTCCCACATGGGGGGGTGCAGGGGGCTTGCCCCCCTGCGAAAACATTATCGGTAACATGGACTTTTGACATTGGAACTTCCGGTGTTCGAATATCAATTCCATGGTTACCAGGTTACCATTTCCGACATTTTGGTAATTGTGTATTACCAAATTCGGGAAACAAATTTGATCAAAATGTGGAAAATTGTTTTAATTTTCCACATTTTGATTGCAAACATATATAGATATAGATATATATATCTATATGTGTGTGTGTGTGTATATATATATATATATATATATATATATATATATATATATATATATATATATATATATATATATATATATATATATATATATATATATATATATATATATATATATATATATATATATATATATATATATACATACATATATCTCACCAACCACAGCATGGATTCAAAACCATTTTCTATATTTCTAATATGTTGTGCTTTTCAGATACATGTTGACTTGCCGTAGTTTTGTCGAGCACCATGTGGGGGGGGGGCACCTCCCACAACCCCCAGAATTATATATGTCAGCTTCAAGGTCATACAACAGTGGAGAAAAAGGCAGTCTACACTGTCAATGAAAGCAGTTTCATCGAACTACTTTTGTTTTACTTGCATTCACTGAAACTGCCTTTGGTGACCTGACAAGACACCTGCATGGCTCTATTTCTAAAACTTCAAATAGTTTTCCACATACAAAACATTATATACATGCACAGGATCAGATGTACCACTAAGTGGTAATACAATTACAAGAAAGTTAATTGTAATAAGTGTTCTTACTAACAGGATTCTCAAAATAATTTATTTCATTAACACACATATAGAGCCTGCAATGACCACATGAAAACATTGCAATGACAACTGCCAGCTTATTCTTCATTTTTTCACATTGTTCACCAGTATATCTTTAATATTTCCATGTCTTGTACTTGACCGCTAGGAGCTCCCTCTCATTATTTCAGATATTTCTCTATCAGTTTACAAACTATCCCAGTGTTGACAAAAGAATGCAATCAATCTTCAGTTTGTAGGTGTGTATTTTTTTAATGTATAGGTGTCCCTGACTGATTATTAGTATATTCTTTCCTTTAGCAAGAACCCACGACTAGGAGTGGGTATGATTGGATTTACCTGTAGTTGGATTGGTTTGATCATGCAGTCGAAGCCCAAGTGATTAAACAATGCCATCCATGGGCAAATTATGTGATACCCACATCCAGAAGTGGGATATTGCTATTATACATTGACCTTATTTAGGAAATAAACTGCTTACCTCTCTTAAATAATAACTTTGTATTATGGCACTTCAGTCTTCTTCCACGTAGTCTTCTGTGGGCTGATGTACTGGGTATGTGGGTGTGATTTCCATTCTCACACTTGCACAGTGCATCAGTGCAGTGCAAGAGAAATGTTAGAAAAAAGCATCTTTGTAGTTTTGCAGTTTGTACCTGATTATTTTCATATTTTGTTCTGTCACCAGTAAAAGACTGTTTTCCAAAATATGCTAATAGAAAGTCTGGCAGCTCAATGGTACTTCAATGGCAGGACTTTTTTATTTTAGTATATGCTCAATTTGCAATGGACATGCTGGTTGGGCTGTCCAATCAGTATGCTAGTTTTTGAATAGTAATAGTGCTTTATTGCATAATTTGTACTAATAAAGTTTTGTCAGTGTCAAGCATTCAACATGATACTCATCATCATCTCTCTTGGTATATAAAGCTTGCTTTTGGTTTACTACTTTTGTCATGCAGCTCAGCATTTGCCATAGCTCTTGTTATTCTCATGAACTGACTTTTTAAATGTATTTAGTGTGGCTTGCTTAGGGTAACAGCTTTTCACAGGAATATACTATTTCTTTCAGAAGATTTCTTATATAAAATGTTTTTGGAAATGCCTCTATCTTTTCACAGCCATATCTTTTTTTTCTTAACATTTTTTGGTCCCTATGGAGTAGACCATCAGCTGACACTGGTACCTTTCCTAAATCTTAGATATTACTGGTCTCTCCAGAATCTCACATACTACTCAGAAATCTTCCCATTGCCTGAGAAAAGATTCTGACGTCACGCCACAGCATCATACTTGTGGCCATAGGAATTTTTTATTTACGTGCATGTTTCATTTCCCTAACCCCATACCCAGATGTAATGATGTAAGGCTGTTATGCCTAAGAACGTTTTAGTGTGTGCCCCTTGTACTTGTAAACATTGAATGTATACCCAAGCATCAGTGCCAGGCCTGCTGTCCCTGCTTATGTTTTGACCCATCCCCTCAACCTGTGGCAGGTAAGCTACAAAATACATGATTTGTTCAAAAATTTAAATGCATTCAAACTGCATATATTTTAATCAGAATTCTAATGCACTATCAAGTGTGCAATTGATGAAATGGATACAAGCAAAAATGGATTGGAGAAAAGCTCACTCTCTCAATAGAATGCACCTCTGGCTGAACAGACTGGCGAATTTATCAGTCGAAGTACTAAGTCTGCAAATTACTTATTAAATCCAATGAATAGTAAAACAACTATTCACTAAAACTATTTTTGCTGTTAGGCTACACCTCAGTACACACCCAAAGTGAGGCCTGGACCTCTACACCCGCCACTGTGGTTATACTAACTTTGGACACTGAAATAGGAAAAGTTAGTTTTATGCAACCGTGATAATATCCCTCAACTCCAATGTGGTATAACCTTCAAAGTGTATAGTTAGACTTTGGAGAAGTGAGGCCTTTATCCCTGGATCAGGCAATACAGCAGACTGGCAGAATCAATGCTGTAATGTATAAAACCTCCAAACGGCACTGACAATCTTGTATCAGAAAAAGAGCTAAGTAAAAAAAAACCTCTAGCAGTAATAGAACTGACAAAGAGAGGTAGTAAAAGCCAAACAAATCACTGAGTACTTATCTAGTCATCAGAATTTGTGTTTTTGTGTACTTTGTTTCTTAAATATACAATAAAATAATGCTGACCACAGTCACTGAAGTTCTAATAGAACTACTGTAATCTCTCTTGCTTATAGGTTCATAGGTTCATAGGTGTGTACTAAGCTAATGGCCCTAGGGCGTTTACAAGTCTAGCTATGGGATTACCCTGGCATAGTGCCACTCAACCTTAGTTCCCAGTGCCTCTGTTGAGTAGAGCCACTGGTGTTATCCCCGGAGTGAATTTTCTGATTCCCATCCACACATCACGATTTCTCTTGAAGAGGGTCAGCGAGGTGCTCTGTTTGACATGCATGGGATGTCTGTTCCATAGCATGGACAGTCTCTGGGTTATGAACCTGTCCCTTCTGCATGATCTGTTAATTGTGGTAATGAGGTTGAGGTCTCTCGAGCGTGTGGTGTGGAGAGATTGGGGTTTCTTTAGATGTGGCATTTCTAACAGAACTGGGTCAGACATGGCTTTGTAAGTCAAGCAGAGATCGCCTCTAAGTAGGCGATATGAGACAGAGAATAGTTGGAGTTTTTTGAGTCTGACCATATAGGACAAGTGTTTAAGGCCTAGGATCCTCTTTGTGAGGTACGTTTGTGGCCTCTCCAGTTGTTGCAGGTGTCTAGTGAGGTACATGCCAAATGGGGCATTGTACTCGATGATTGGCCTAATGAGGGAAGAGTAGAGGGAGACAATGACCTCTTTATTCCTGGATGCAAAACCTTTAGTAATGAAATGTGCCACACAGAAGGACATTCTGACCATAGTGGCAATGTGATGGTCAAAAGAAAGGTTGCTGTCAACCTGTGTTGCCAGATCTCTTATAATGTCTTCTGTGTTCAGTGGACTACCATCAGTATGGTAATTCATGGGAACCGGGTTTTTCCCAAAGGGGATGATGACACATTTTCTGGCATTGAACTTAAGGCCATGGTTCTGACACCAGTTGTTAGTCACAGTGAGGCCATTCTGTAGGATGTCAACATCACTTGGGGAGTTAATAATAGCTCCCCACATGCAATCGCCTGCGAACTTTGTCAGCCAGAGTCCCTTCGTGTTGGTCTGGATTTCAGAGAAGTAGATACCAAACAGGAGAGGACCCAGGACCGAACCCTGTGGGACTCCACTCATGAATAATCGGCAGTCTGACTTGGAGTCAGCTACTTTCACACTGTGGGTTCTATCTGTGAGCCAGTTTGCAACCCTCCTGGTGATATAGGAGCTGATGCCAAGCTTAGTGAGCTTTTCTATGATTCCTGAGTGGGGAATGGTATCAAAAGCCTTAGCCAGATCAAGGTAGGCTGTATGAACCACCTTGCCTTCATCCACAGCTCTGTTAACTGACTCAAAAAAGTCAACCACATTGAGCAGGCATGATCTACCCTTCACTAAACCAAACTGTGTGGGATCCAGAGTTTGGAGATTCCCTATATCCTTGTTTATCAGGTCCATGATGATGTGTTCCATAGCTTTGTATATCAGACTCATCAGGCTAATGGAGTGATAGTTCTCAGGGTCTGTAGTCATTCCTCCTTTGTGGAGAGGGATAACTGTAGCAGTGCACCATTTGGCAGGGACAAAACCTGAGGTGAGGCTGTGATTGAACAGAGCACACAGGTGAGGTGCCAGTCCACTCTGTAGTTCATGCAGAACACATCCAGGAATATTGTCAAGTCCCATAGAAGCTGTATTCGTGGCCTTGGACAGTGTTGTTTTAACCTGTGCAGCAGTAATACTGGGTGCCTGGCAATATATTGGTATTCTGATTGGTCCTTTGTGGGGGAGAGGGGAGTAAAGTTGGCACTGAATCTGTCAGCCAGTATACTGGCAATATCTGTTGGCTCAGTATAGGAGGTACCATTGTGCAGTAGCTCAGAGCAAATCTGGGTATTGCCGTGGCGATTCTTTACATAACTATAGAAGGCCTTGTGGTTGTCTTTACTATCTGCTGCAATTCCGTTTTTATATCTAGCTTTAGAGGATTTGATGAGGGATCTCAACTTTTTGTTGAGGCAGATAATGGACTTTTTTCCAGTCTTGGACCTTCACCTTATTTCACATCAGTTTCCTCCTTCTGTTGTAGAGTTTCTTTATGGCAAGGGACCATCAGATTGGCTTCCTTTTTTTGGAGGAGAGTGTCTTGGTTCTACTGGGTATTGGGACATGGTTGGGGACCTATAGCAGGCTACGACCTGAATCGCTGTCTTACCCAATGTTAGCTGCACCTGAAGTATCTCTAATGCATTATGTTGGGCTACCAGTCTGGAGGTGTGCGCATCCTTTATGAATATGGATACACCACTGCCTTTGGAGCTTCGGTCTGAGTTCTCGGGCCGAAAGGTGTGGAATGAGTTATAGCCTGGTAGTGCAAGAGGCCTTGAACCAGGTCTCTGTTACAGCACAAATGTCGATGTTCTCCATCTTAATGAGTGCCTCGAGCGAGTGCATTTTGGGATTTAGACTTCTAGCATTGAGCAACATCACCCTCAGATTGCACTTGTTTGTAGCTGTTAAGGTGATAATTTGGTCTTTGTAAAACCGCCTAAAAAAAGGCACTATAGGGGTGACAGGATTCTTGGCCAGTATCCGGAAGCCCAGGCATGACAGATGCAGGCCATCTCTGGCAAAGCATCAAGGTCTGTCATTCATGTCATCCCAGGCAGACAGATACTGGATCCTCTTAGAATGACACCAGAAACTTATAGGTTCATAGGTGGGTACTAGGCTATCAGCCCAAGGGTCTACGTAAGACTAGCCAACAAGGTTCCCTGGCTGACGCCACAAAAGAAAGTTATTTTCCTGTGCCACTGTCCAGCAGAGACACAGAAGTGATCCCCGGGGTGTATTTCCTATTTCCCATCCACTCATCAAGATTTTTCTTGAAAAGTGCTAATGAAGAACTTTGCTTGACATAGATGGGTAGCCTGTTCCAGAGTATGGGAAGTCTCTGGGACAGAAATCTACCCCTCCAGCATGTTCTGTTTATTGTGGTGACAAGGTTTAGGTCCCTAGAGCATGCAACTCAGAGGGATTGGGATTTCTTTAGGTGTAGCATGTCCAACAGCTCTGGGTTTGACATAGCTTTATATGTAAGGCAGAGATCACCACGGAGTAGGCGATATGCTACAGAGTAAGGCTGGAGTTTTTTTAAGCGGTCAGTGTAGGGCATTTGTTTGAGGCCAGTAATCCGCTTTGTGAGGTACTTCTGTGGCCTTTCCAGCTGCTGCAAATGTCTTGTGAGGTACATTCTAAAAGGGGTGTTGTACTCTATAATGGGTCTAATGAGTGTCTAGTAGAGGGGAACAATGACCTCTTTTTTCCTGGATGAGAACCCTTTTATGATGAGGTGTGCCACATAGAAGGACTTCCTGACTACTGTGGCAATGTGACTATCAATGGAGAGACTACTATCCACCTGGGTCCCAAGGTCTCTTATCATGCATTCGGTGTTAAGTAGATTGCTGCCTATGTGTTAGTTCATGGGTACAGAGTTTTACCAAAGGGGATGACACTACACTTTTTGGCATTGAGCTTGAGGCCATGGCTCTGACACCAGGCATCTGTCTCAGCGAGGCCCTTCTGTAGGATGTCCACATCATTTGTGGACTTGACTATGGCTCCTAGTTTGCAGTCATCTGTGAACTTCATTAGCCAGAGAGGCCTTCTGTGTTAGTCTGTACTTCAGAGAAGTAGTTACCAAACAGGAGAGGTCCCAGGACAGAACCCTGTCGTACTCCACTTGTCACTGCTTTGAGGTCAGATTTGGAGTCTGCAACTTTTACAGTGTTGGTTCTGTCAGTGAGCCATTTGGCAACCCATCTTGTGACATAGGGATTTATACCTATTTTAGTGAGTTTAGCTATAATTCCAGAATGGGGGATGGTGTTGAAAGCCTTGGCGAGGTCAAGATAGGCTGTGTGAACCACCTTACCCTCATCTACGGCTTTGGTGATGGCCTCAAAGAAGTCAATCAGGTTTAGGAGGCATGATCTGCCTTTCACAAACCAGAACTGGGTGGGATCCAGAATTTGGAGGTTACCAATTTCTTTGTTTATGAGTACCATGATGATACGTTCTATGGCCTTGCAGACCAGGCTCATCAGGCTAATAGGTCGATAGTTTCTGGGATCAGTGGTGGCTCCCCCTTTGTGGAGTGGGATAACTGTTGCTGTGCGCCATTCAGTGGACACAAAGTTTGATGCGAGGCTATTATTGAACATGGTGTTTAAGTGGGGAGCCAGTTCGTTTTGAAGTTCGTGTAAAACACAGCCTGGGATGTTGTTCGGTCCCATGGATGCTGTGTTTTTGGCTTTAGAGATTAGCCAACTTAGCCAATTGTTGAACTCAATAATGTTCTGCTTGTACTGTGGTATCCTTCTGGGTGATGGTAGGATGCTGCTCAGGGCCAGGGTCATACCCACCTGGGCTACATAATCCAAGAGCTCCTCCATGTCTCTTTTCATGTAGTCCAGGGAGGTATGTCTCAGGTCATTTACACCCACATGTACAATGGCAGAGTCATATTTGTACCTGTTGTTTAGTGACCTGAGTGCATGCGTTATGTGTTGGATCCTGGCACCTGACAGGCAGCTGA